>NC_069504.1:47673680-47726180 GCF_027579735.1 Bombina bombina | reverse complement strand
TGGAAAAGCGCATATACTTCTGACACTGAGGGGCTTGGTTAGGAGTCTGAAAATCTGCACAATGTTATTAAAAAAATAAGCAAAATTATACATTGTTACAAAAACACTCTCAAATGGGCTATATAAATAGATCCTCTACAAAACATTTATGCAGATAAAATGTTTGTGTATAATGGCCCTTTAACATGCTGGAGTATATTAAATTGTTTACAAAAGGTTCCTTTACCATTATATTGGCATTTGAAATAGCTTATTTTGACTGTGGTGTCTCTATCTATACTAAAAATCTATAGTATAGACTATAGAAAAGCTATGTAAACATAGCCAGCAGAATAAATTACACTCCCAGAGGGAGGGAGGAGAGGTGAGAAATTATTAAATGTTAAATATTGGGCTTTGTTATACAGAAAAAAATAATATAAAGAAGCAGGTGTGTGTACAGAAAGTGATAACATAAGGAGATCTCCATTTTAATGGCTTTTGTTTTAAAGAACAAAAACAATTATTTCATATACAAAAATAAACTTAAAGAAGCAAATTCTCATACATTTTATACTCTGCAGCTGGTATAACAAATCATTGAAAAGACATTATGGGAAAAACAATTTTACAGTATACTGTCCCTTTAAGCAGTAAGGATATTGCAGGGGAAGATACGTACAAGTGGTGCAATCATGCACCGGTCAGAATACAAATGTGTCTGGGCTTCTAGTGTCTGATAATGAGGACGCTGCCACCTGCTCTGCGCACAAGCTTTTCACTGATCCAACAACGCTACTTAGGAATTGTTTTGCTGCAGTTCCTCAGCAGATATACAGCTAGAGAGTAGAAACGATAACAGCCCATATTTGTGCACACTGATTCATTTAGATGTTATGTAATCTCAAAGTTCAAATATATCTTAGCCTGTTGCTTCTGGGGGTTTTTTTTGTTGTTTTTTTTTACTTTCTACCATAGATACAAAAGAGCAAAAATATATTACAAATATTTATTGCATGAAAAAGTAAATCCAAACAAACACAAAACACAAATGATAATGCAATATCAGTTATACATTTACTTATAGGGCACTCCCTGTAGCTGTGTTGGTTGAAGGGTACAGGACGAATATGTTAAAAAAAATTGCTATGCATTGTAGCCCACTGCATAAAATGGTTATGTTAAAGCAATTAAATTTCCCTAATCATAACTGCACTCTCTAATCCCAGCCCAGACAAAACCCTCTTATATGTTATGACAGTGACAATGATGTTGGGCACTTTTTTTTGAAAGACGATGACTTGGGCAGCCAAGAGGCTGTTGTATACAAAATGCCTGTGGTGTAATTGCCATCCCTGGTACCCAGTCATTACAGAAGAGAAAATACTGCAATGGCAGGCACAAAGATTATTTCCTCTGAGATTTTCATTGTGACATTGTCATCAACAACATTTCAGCCAGATATTGCTGGGGAGACCTTATGTTTCTATAATCTGACTAGCAACAAATTGCTAGTCATGTTTATCATTAACTCCTGGTTTACCAGGGAGGTTTGCATTGCATAGCAATGTGCTGCAGGTGTCTCATACTTGCCAACTGCCTTGCAACACAATTGTCTCTACAATTGTCTCTACCACATTGTAACCATCTGGCCTCAGCGGTGGGCTTGGCATGAATGTCTGGTCCTGTCGGAATTGGAGAGGAGGTCTTTGTTAGACCTAGTAATGCAATATTAATATTGTGTGCAATTAACATGTATAGGTAGCTTACCAATAGAACGCAATTGATAATGCAGAATGAGGGCTACGAATAGGTCACAATATGGCATTACAAGTGGATGGCAAAAATGATTAAAGGGATGTTAAACAGTCAGTTTCATTGTTGTAATAAAAAAGCACTAAGCAGTTCCTTATTCGTTATATAAATCATTGCAATATGTATTATTCATCTATTTAAATTGATTTTACTTTTTATATATTTTACACTACATATGTGCTACCTGTAACAACCCTACAAGGAGGAGGAGCCTTTGCAGGAAGGTTTATCTTAGCCTGATGTCATAAAACTTCTAGGATACTGAATAGACCAGATAACAGTGGTAAGATTTGCTCATGACCAGAACTGACACAGTAAAAAGGTTTTAAAAATCATCTATTTTAAAGCTCTGAGGGCAGAGGCTACATTGAGAATTTCTAAGTGCTAATTTTGCAAGAAAACAAGTAAGTTATTTGTTGCAAGAAAACATATTAGTATTTTACCAAAGAAGCTCTGTTTAATATTCCTTTAACTAGAGAATATTAACATGGCTGATTTTTTTTTAGCGTACTTTACACTTTAAATAGATAGCACACGGAGCACTTTTAAGTTAAGTGTTGCAACACAATATAGCTCTGAAAAATTGGGCACCTTTGTAGAACTGACTTAAAGTGACCATTTAAAGTGTTAACACTTGAAAATCTGCATAACAGAACACATTAAAATATAGTTTTAATCTAACTGAAGACCACTACTTGTGGTTTAGTGCACCTTTGGTTTAGGGTTCGAGTGAAAGCTGGCGTGAAACCACCAGACAAACCCACAAATCACCAAACACACCTACAAACCACCAGACACACCCACAAACCACCAGATACACCCACCAACCAACAGACACAACCACAAATCACCAGACACATCCACAAACCACCAGTTACACCCAACAACCAACCAGACACCCCCACCAACCAACAGACACGCCCACTAACCAACCAGGCATGTGAATGAACACAAAATAACAATACAATGTGCATTTTACTTGTTCGTTTGCAAAATTGTATCCTCTTTTTGCTCTGATCTAAAGGTAATGCATAAATTATGTGTCATTTTAATGGGACATAAACCTGAAAATATGCATGGGGCTATATGGCCCTGTCCGACTACTAAGTAAACTTTTGTTATATAGATATAGATTTTTTAAAAATGAGAACAGCATAGAGAGGATCTGATTGGTGCCCATATGCACCATGCATGTACTGTCACTCAAGTGAATGCATAGCAAATAGTCACCAATTAGAGATCAGCTCCAGATCATGTGCCGTGCATGCAATCAACTCTTAGTCAAATGAGTGAATGGAGTAAACACACCTAATAAAGATCAGAACCACAGGTGTGTAAACCTGATTATACTGTGGTGTAAGTCTGATTTAGTGGAATGATGGAATCCCTGGTTGCATTCTCAGTTTTATGTCCCTTTAAACCATTGAAGGGGTGGGGAAGGTCAACATTAAACTTGCATGATTCAGATAGAGCATGTCATTTTAAGATACTTTTAAATTCACTTCTATTTTAAAATGTGCTTTGTTCTCTTGGTATCCTTGGTAGAAGACACATATTCTACACTAGTGGAAGCTAACTGCTGATTTGTGCCTGCAAACAGTTGTCTCTTGTGATTGGCTAACTAGATGAGTTCATATAGCTGCCAGTAGTGCAATGCTGCTCCTTCAGAAAAGGATAACAAGAGAATGAAGTAAAGTTGATAATAGAAGTAAATTGGAAAGTTGTTTAAAATTGTATGCTCTATCAAAATCATGAAAGAAAATTTGCGGGTATTCTGCCCCTTTAATGATTTCTCATACACTCTCTATACACTCTGTATTGTATCTCATTCTTGTCTCCTATATATTTTGTTATCTGTACATTGTTTGTGTCTATGTTGTCTTCTCCCGCTAGGTCCCCATGAGTTAGAGAATAGCCTCTCCTTGTTCTGCACTATATAATCTGAGAGATGACGGTACAGGGAGATATAACCAGTACTGTATAAATTAAAAACAAATACACACACCGTAGCACAGCCATTTTGTATAGTCCTATTTTTATTTATTTATTTGTATTATTATTTTGTTGTGTTGGCAAATGCACTTATAACAGATACAAAAATGTATTGGGATATCTATGTAATTGATGTTTATATTGTGAAGAAAAAAAGATAAACTGATACCAGCTTTTTTAATTTTCATTTATATTAAATGACAAATAATGACACAGGATCTAAAAACTAATATTCTTTTCCCATCAGCGATATAAATTAATTGGAAAAAAGAACATACGTTTTCCAGCCTATTGAGCACCCCCGCATGTAGCAAAACCCCAGTAATAAATAAATATCACATACACACTTTACAGAGTTGGAAGTCGTGTTCTAGTTAAATAGGTTTAGAATTAATCATAAAGACAAAATTATGTGCTTGTTGAGAATGCAATTTTTGCACTTCCTGGCCTGCAAGGGTATTGATAAAGAGTCACAAACATACCCAGTCAATGCAGTGGGCAGGACACAGCCAATGAGCCAATCAGGATCAGAAGTCGCAAGAAGCCACCAATCAACGTCCTTTTCCTGCCTGGGAGCTTCATTGCTTGCAGTTTCGAATGGGACTAACCTATGTGTTTAATCTTAACCTACTTGTTGAGTTAAACACATAGGAGTTGATCAGACGTTGAGATTTTAAACTGAAAATATCTTCTGAATGTCAGATGATATTGTTAGTGTGTTTTAGTTAGTGTGTTTTTTACACAAAAAAAAGTCTCTGTCATTAATACGAAATTGTTATCTCCCGAAAACAACAAACAAATCATTATTTGATCTCGTATTGAAAACAATGCACACGATGAAAGATGCCGGAAAAAAAGCTAGACTTGCGAATGCAAATTTATTAACAAAACATGGATATTTGTTTTTGTTTCCCAAAACGAATATCCTAACTAATGTACCAAAAAATGTAAAGAAAACAGTTAAATACGGATGAATTTGAAAGTATTTATTTGTTTCCTTTAAATGACTTCAGGGGATTAAATATTTGAAGAGCTGATCCTTCCTCACAGAACACCAGGGTGTGTTAATAGGAGGCTTTGCGCGGCAGATCCGAGGGCCTGTGTTAAACGTAAAGATCTTTTAGCACTATTAGTCCGTCCCAGGGCTCTGTGAAGAGAGTTCAGGATTAGCGCGGTTTTCCAGTGTGTTAAAAGTAAGTATTTAACGCTACAGCTGAACTTTTTCACCTATAGCAAAGGAACATTTACACACTAGACATGATGTATTCGATGGAAAGATTAGCCTTAGAAGAATATGTAGTTTTAGAATTATATTACTTGTTTAAATATTGAAAGTGTAAGTTTAAAGGTTTAGTTTCTATAAAGTACTTTAGTTTCTAAAATAATGGTAACCGCCATGTATGAACTAGTTTTCTATTTATCTCTTTTTGTGCAAATAAAGCTGTGTGGAACCCATATTAGATTACCCTATGTTCCACACCGCCTTGTTTGGATAGTATGTTTTATTGCCTGTTTTACATATGTCCCTAATTTTCTTCAGCAGGGGAAACAGATAAGGGGTAATTTAAGTTAACACATGACGGTGCCCTTTAATTTATACAAGTGCAGTGCAATTTAGAAAACAACAATTTTCAGAACTAAATTATAAGAAAAGGGGACAAAATAAATAAATAATGTATATTGCAAACTTTTTAAAATTACACATAGTTAAACATTCTATATTACAATCTCATACTTGTTAATATCCCTTTAAGTGTAGGCCATTTCTCAGCAAAACATTAATGAAAAAAGTGCGAAAATGGACGATTGTGATCATATTGACACAGAACAGGGCTTATATGTAGCTGTTAAAATGCAGATTATTATCAGTCTATAAACTGTGATCAACTCCATAATTAGCTAAGGTCAGTAACGCCATTCGTGCCTAAGAATGTCCCTTTAAATTCTTAAAAAACAAAAACAAAAACAAATCTCTGTTACTACACAACAAAAAACAGCAATCATGTCACAGGATGTTCTTTTCCTATATTGCTGCTTTAAATCACTTGTCTGTTTCACAGGAATATAGACGCCGGTATATTGCTGAAAACACCTTTAAAGATTAGTTTTTTAAGCATAAAAAATGTACTTGCCGCTGGGAAAACTTCATTTGAATGTAGTTGCACTTTTAGCACATTTAAATGCTGTACAAATGAGCTTTCCTAGAGTGTAAATCATTTTGTTTTACGCTTAAAAAATAACGTTCCATAAAAAGGGAATTTTTATATCTTTTTAAGGATAGAGTGCACAGGGAAAAGGGGCTTTGTCAATGGGAAGACAAAAAAAAAGCAAAAAGATTTCATTAAAGCGTAAATGTAAATATTATTACACTCCTATGTTATTTTATCATATCTTATAGACACAATATCGTTTTAATATACAGAGCGAGAAAACAAAATTGAAATAACGTTCTAATTTATTTCTATCATCTGATTTGCTTCATTCTCTCGGTATCCTTTGATGAAGAAGCAGTGATCTACAACTGGAAACTAGCTGAATGCATCGGGAGAGGCAATAACATGAGGCATATATTTGCAACCACCAATCAGCAGCTCCTGAGTCTATCTAGGTATCCCGTTCAACAAATGATATCAAGGGAATACAAATTAGATAATTGTAGTATATTGAAATGTTGCTTAAAATCACATGCTCTTATATGACTCAATTAAGCACTGATAAAAACCTGCATGCTTAATAAATGTTTTAAGACAGTTATTTTGCTAGCACGATTTACACAGTTGTAAAAAGGAAAGCAGTTAAGGAATACACCCTTAGTAAAACCTGGCGAAATTTAAGTTCCCAATCTCCCTTTCCTGTGGCTAATTAGAAAATAACCTGTTGCTTTTTTCTAAACAATTGGGTTGCCATCTTTTCTAGAAAAAAAAAATAACAGCCATACTCATTAGCATATATTTGCATAAATAATTATACAGCATACATTAGGAACTAAAGCCGCTAGGACTGATTTTTAGATAACCAATTACATTCTAACTCACTTAGAAGAGGTTTAACCATGATTTACGCTTTATTTCTATATTTAATTGTTATTTTCAGTAAAATACTGGCTGGGTGGCAACCCTATTGTGCAGCGTGCTACAGGGTTACTTTAAAGTCACCATAGTTAAAGGGACATGAAACCCCATTTTTTTTTAATTAATTAGATAGCGCAACTTTCCAATTTACTTGTATTAGCAAATTTGCTTCATTCTCTTAGTATCTTTTGTTGAAGTAGCAACAATGCACTACTGGGAGCGAGCTGAACACATAGGCTGAGCTAATGACAAGAGACATATATGTGCAGCCACCAATCAGCAGCTAGCTCCCAGTAGTCCATTGCTGCTCTTGAGCCTATCCAGATATGATTTTCAACAAAGAATACTAAATGAAAGAAGCAAAGTAGATAACTGAAGTAAATTGGAAAGTTGCTTAAAATTGCATGATCTGTCTGAATAGTGAAAGAAAACATTTAGATTTCATGTTCCTTTAAGTATAGGGGAGGCACTTTAGTCTCTCATAAGGAGTAACAGCAATTTTTATACAATTTTTAAAACAAAAGTGGGGGGGGGGATAAAATGGAATGTATATTGGAATTTTATTTTTCTTAAAGGGATATTACAATGTTCTAGCATTTAAACGGTTAAATTGTTGTTTTGTTTTTTCTTTTAAAAAAGCAAAGTAAAATGTTTTTTATTTTTAAATTTAAACTTACAAAGCATCAGTTTTTGTATTTTGATTCCTACTAATGCTGATTGGCTGATAAGTACCTGTTAATGCTCATTGGTTGACAGGTACTTCCTGTTAACGCTTATATTTAAATGCTCATATCATTAAAATATTTTAAGTGCAATTTCGCTTTAAAGGGACATTAAACACCTCAAGATATTAAAATAAGTTGTTTACTTGCATGCAGTAAAACAACTATGCAATATACTTTCATTATTTATTTTGTTCTCCTTTCCTGTAATTTAATTTTGAATATTTTTGGGCTTTTCAATTCATGTTAAACATAGAAGTGCAGACACAGCTGTAATGCACACAGTCATTGGTGCACACTCAAGTAAGCTATTTATTACCATTGCTAAATGGTCTCAACAGAAAAGGTAACCTAAGTTACAATATGGCGGCACCCACTGCTTTATAGACATTAACTTTACCCTTATTTTTTTTCAATATTTAAACTTTTTTTTTTTTTTTTAATACCTCTACAATTTATTCTCAGGCTAATCTTTGCTCTGAATACATCATTCAAGCTATGATTTATTTAGGGCTAGATTACAAGTGGAGAGCTATTTTATCGTGCTCCCGCAAACGGGCAAATTTGCCTGTTTGCGGGCACGCAATAAATAATTAGTCATTACAAGTGGCTTGTTATTGCTACCACAAGCTCGCCGTAGCAATTAACACTTATAACATTAACCAAAGATCAGATCTCTGTGTTACAAATGCCCCCAAAATACAGTGTAGCATATTTTATTTTAAAAAAATGGGGGTAAAGTTGGTGAGAGTGGGGTGTTAGAAAAAAAACGGCACTGAAAAGTGCCTTTACATTGCAGTCTATGAGAACTGTGTGTTCCCAGTAAATATATATGTACTGTATATGCTTATATACATATATATTTATGTTTTAATATGTGTATATATCAGCATTTACATATATATTTACAGTTTGCTGCCATAGTTGGGCGACTTACCCCCAATGCTTCCTAGCAATGTGAATGCGAGCTCGCTGTCAACTTGTAATACCAGCGCACATTATCGTGGATCTTGATGTTATTATTTCTTCAGACTGATTCAGCACTATATTGTGTAACACATACATTTATTTTATATTTTTATAATTTACGTAAATGAAACAAATCTCACTTGAAATAACACTCACAAATATGGAGTTAGAAGATGAAAAATACCTTCCTAAAATCAGATAATATATCTGATTTTTCTTTTCAAAATATTGCGGCTTTATAAAATGCAAAAATATTATTACTTATGTGCTGTGCTAAATCTAATTCTGTATTAAAGGTTAATAGTGTTCTACAGGGAAAGTGATTGAAAGCGTTCTCGAATGAAAGCCGTTGCTGAAATAAATGGCTTATTTTTTCCTACTATTGAAAATAGAGCAAACCACTTCATCTCCGCATGTTCTTTAGCATTACCACTCTACTGTAACAAAAAACTTGAATTTACTTGACTAAATATTGTTTCAGTAAAAAGGAAATATATAATTTCATATATATATATATATATATACTGCTTGTCCTAACGTCATCGGTCAAATATCTCACAAAAAATGTATTTATTTTTAGTAGTAGTATTAATAGTAGTATTAATAGTAGTATTACTATTAGTAATAGTTGTAGTATTGAAATCCAATTTGTGCCTCCCTTGGTGGTGATATAAAAAAAAATGTTTCAGTCTAATTGTTCATCACAGATTCTATCGAGAAAAAATAACATCATACTCTTAATTCATTAGAGAATATTATTTAAGCACTAGTGACACTGCACATCTATGGCTAGTTTACAAGTGGCGCGCTAACATTAGCGTGTTTTGAACAATGTTGAAATATTCCAGGTGCGTTAATTTGTATTACAAGTTGAAAGTAAATGCATTCACTGAAGCGCAATCAAATTTAACACGGGTTGGGTTAGCGCAACTGAAGACCTCATAAATAAAAGTTGTCACAAACACAACATAAATACATTAAAATAAACTGTTACACTCATATAAGCACTATCTGATAACAATTAGTCATATAAATATTTACTAATAATTTTTATAAGGGTTTAAAAGTATATGGTATATGGCCATGTATTTTATTGTAAAAGGCTTTACGATATAAGTGTGTCTAAATAATAATTCAATAATATTATTTAATAATGTGTTACTGTGTATTTAATGTAAAAATCTAAAATGTAATTTACATACTGAAAAATTATATTTTTATTTTAAATTTATATATATATATATATATATATATATATATATATATATATATAGTAACAAAGGAGAGAACTCTCACTCAGCCCATCAACTGCCAGGGTGCTAGTGTAATTGAATATAACTGAACAAAAGACTGGCACTCTCTGGTCTTTCCATGAAAAATCTTTTACTGTGAAAGTAGTGACGTTTCGGGGACAGAGTATCCCCTTCCTCAGACCTCTGAGGAAGGGGATACTGTGTCCCCGAAACGTCACCACTTTCACAGTAAAAGATTTTTCATGGAAAGAACAGAGAGTGCCAGTCTTTTGTTCATATATATATATATATATATATATATATATATATATATATACCTACTGTTTACATCTATTAATATAGATATCTATATATCTATTAAAATATGTACATATATATTTATATAATAAATAAATCTATGTGAAGAACATTGGAATGCAAAATATGTGTAACGCGCTACAGGTTGCAAGCCAAGGCATGTTATAAAAAATTAAATATGAAATATTGTAAAAAATATTAATAATAATTATTATAGTTACTGTAATATATATATTCTATGGATGTTTTTAGAATATTTAAAGGGACACTGAATTTTTTTCTTTCATGATTTAGATAGAGCATGACATTTTAAGCAACTTTCTAATTTACTCCTATTATAAATTTTTCTTCGTTCTCTTGCTATATTTATTTTAAAAGCAGGAATATAAATCTTAGCAGTCAGCTCATTTTAGGTTCAGCACCATGGATAGCGCTTGATTATTGGAGGATTACATTTACCCACCAATAAGCAAGCATAACCCAGGTTCTCAACAAAAATGGGCCGGCTCGGCTCCTATGCATCACATTCCTGCTTTTTAACTAAAGATAGCAAGAGAACAAAGAAAATTGATAATAGGAGTAAATTGAGGAAGTTGCTTAAAATTGCATACTCTATCTGAATTATGAAAGAAAAAAATTGGGTTTAGTGTTCCTTTAAGTACATCTATAATAATTATTTACATTCATTATTAATATTTTTCAATATTTTATATTTTATATTTACATAACGCACATTAAAATATTGAATTATTCATGTGCCCTAACACCGCGTTAGACCTACTTACTGAGTTCAACCAGGAGTGCGTAACGCATATTTTACATTCCAATGTTCTTCACATAGAATTTAAAAAAAAATATATATATATTTCTATATCTATCTGATAATGCTAATGTTAATTGTTAAATATATATCTATACCTATATATCGATATTAAAAGATAAATAAATATATATATATATATATATATAATCCACTGAAATAAGTGCACTCCCACAAACAGTAAATTTCAATTCTGCCAGGGTGCTATAGAAAGTTCAAATATCCAAGTTATAACACAAGCACTCACTGGACTTGATACAGGTGAAATAAAAAGTGTTTTATTCCATATAAACAAGTGACATTTTGGGGTGTTCACCGGTCTGATGAAGGGGTGAACACCCCAAAACGTCACTTGTTTATATGGAATAAAACACTTTTTATTTCACCTGTATCAAGTCCAGTGAGTGCTTGTGTTATAACTTGGATATATATATATATATATATATATATATATATATATATATATATATATATATATATATATATATATATATATATATGTATTTGAAATCAAAATACGTTTTTCCTGTATGCGAAGAACATTTGAATGTGAAAAATTAATGACTACTGTTGGGTTAGCGTGCACGATAAGTGTTAG
The DNA here is from genome assembly GCF_027579735.1 of Bombina bombina. Classification (NCBI taxonomy): domain Eukaryota; kingdom Metazoa; phylum Chordata; class Amphibia; order Anura; family Bombinatoridae; genus Bombina; species Bombina bombina. The sequence goes on along the minus strand of NC_069504.1, from coordinate 47,714,664 downwards.
TTTTTTTCTTCTGCGCTCTCCATTAAAGACTATGGGGAGAAGAAGTTAGCTCAGTCACAATATCCGAAGTCCTGAAGTTAGCGCGCATCGGGTTTTACTTGAGTGCAAAAGTTTTACTTTCAACTTGTAATACGAGCACTAACCCACACACACAAGATATTTAATTCTGCCAGTGTTAACACAAGTGAAAGCGTGTCACTTGTAATCTGGCAATATGTGTTTAACCCCCTTACAAAAGGAGCCGCAGAGAACTGTCAGTCCCGAGTCGAAACGACTGGTGACCTAATCAGCAGCTTAATGGCTTTTTGATGGTGTAGATACATTTTTGACAACATTATTCATTAATTAACAAGAATTTATTAACCAGTTATTTCCTATGGGGAACATATTCAGGGCAGCAGAAGCAAGTGTAGGGGTTAGTTTTAACCCTTAGCAGTAACCAATGTGAAGCTTACATACTTATTAGTTTATACACATAAATCAATGAGCTAACAAGGACATTGCTGGATCACTATTGTATAGTGTAAATCTGAAGCCTTTCGCACTTGCAGGAAACCATTTCTCACAATTAAAGTAATAGTTTTAACCACATGAAGAAATTAATTATTTACATCTTTGTGTTATGTGGGTCTGTTCATTTATTTATTACAGCTCATAATACAGCAGTATGACTGATTTTGTACAATATAAAAGCACATCTAATCGTGATACATAGTGCACGTTGCTAGTTGTAACTTTACTTGTTAGCATCTCAGTGTGTTTGGTTGGATGCTGGGGTGTGTGACCTGAGCCTATAGCCATTTAGTCAAATGCCACAGTAAACACCTTGCGATTTTTTATAAAATGTTTAGTTATGCATACTTAAAACAACTTTGCATTATATTTTCTTGCTTTATTTTGCCCCCTTTTCATGTAATTTTTACTGTCCATTTAAATACAGCAGTTTAGGAGATAAAACTTTCAAGTAGTTACACACTATCTCCCCCCACCTCAGGAGTGTAATTTCTTCTGATACCTCTTGATTACATAGCGTTTCTGTAGCCACTGTTGCAGTATTGAAATTGTCAGTATATTTTGCAGTTTCAACAGACAAAATCGGCTATTTCAAATGAAAAAATACAATAAATTAAATTGGCTTTTTGTAAACAATTTAATATACTCTAGTGGGTAAAATTGCTTTTTAGGGATAAAAGGGGACAAAACAATTACAGTTCTCTGTCCCTTTAACTGACTATCCCCTGACTGAGCCTTGTTTATTTTCTGCTAAAGTTTTACTGAATATTCTTAGCCAAGTCTGACCTTTATAAATAGGTACTTTATCTGAACATAATGCAGAAATTGTGAGAGCTTTGGGTCAATCCTGAAATGTTCTTATTTATTTGTTTATTTTTTTACAACTGCCTTCCAGCACTTTGGCGCAGGCGTCACTCGCATTTCAATTACGGATCATTAACATAGGGACAGAATTCTAATGCCACTCTTTATTCCCACATCCCAGCAGAACTGTTGCCCACTGAGATGTGTGGAAGGATTCAATGACCCTATTACTTATTTACAGGCTACGATATTAGTGCCAATACAAAACGCCAAGAAGAAGCAAATTTAATAGCTTACAGAATTCAGCCAATTAGCTCACTTCCCCCTTGGCATTCTGCTGTGCCCCAGCTATCGGCACAGAATGGTCCCTCTGCCCAGAAAAAATAAGTCCAATAGTTAATGCTGCCCCTAATGCTCTGCAATGAAACAGAAACAGATTTTCATGTGCACATTATCTTTATCGTTGTTAGTTGTTTTTATAGTCTCATTTGTGTAGGTTATTATTTTTATGCACAAACAAGGGGACCATAAAATGTAGCATAAGAGAAAACTCTTATCCATAGCATAAAATGGTGCTCATTCAATTTTAAAGGGATACATTCATTTTTGGAACCTAATAAGAATTACAAATAATTTTCAAACAAACATATATAAGAATGCATAAAATATAATACACAAGAGAAACCAACAATTGTCCAAAGTTATATTGCGTCAGTTCTAGTAAAAATTAGTAACGATACCAAGTATCTGAATGAACTGATTCAATGAATATGATAGTAAAATCTTGCAGAAGTCGTGTTGCAAATGGTAATAACTGTCCGTTGACACAGAAGAATAATAGTGAAATAATAAACTAAATTCTCTCTGCTTACTCACCGGACAACCACAGACAATCTGTCCGTAGGCCTGGTATCAACCTTCTTTTAGCGTCAGTCGTGTCTCTCGAGTGAACCCTTAAACCGGCACAGGTGTGTGCGCCTTAATCCAATTTAACTTAACTATGTTTGCTGGACTGATCCTCACAGCCTTCCCAAAGAGCGGTAATTCAAAACTTAAAGCTGTTAGAGTTATGCACATGGAGGGCGACAAGTTTAAAAAATAAAAGTTCAATTTATTTCAATCATTTTAAAAGTTACAGGTAAAGCTCCGACAGTGAGTAGAAAAATCTGAGTAGCGTAGAACCATCCAACGCATTTCATGCAAACTGCATTTCCTCAGGATGGTTCTACGCTACTCAGATGTTTCTACTCACTGTGGGAGCTCTACTTGTAACTTTTAAAATGATTGAAATAAATTGAACCTTTATTTTTTTCAACTTGTCACTCTCCATGTGCATAATTCTAACAGCATTAAGTTTTTAATCACATATATAAGAAACAAGAGGAATACTTAGTTTGCCAAACCATTATTTAAACAGTTTACTGTATTCATTACTGCCACTGCAGTTGGGAGTTTGTTCCATGTATCTACAAATCTTTGTCCTAAGTAATTGTTTTCTACATTAGTGATATCCAAACATGACTATAGCAGACGGAAATGTTTGGTACCGTCATGTAATAACAGCAATATTCCTTTTTAAGCATGATGTGTACTAATATAGATGAAGGGTAAAGAGATCTGAAGGAGATCTCTATAGGGCTCGATTTATCAAGCCCTTCTCCTTCATTAGACTGCATGTTCTCACAAGAGAACCTGCGGTCAGGATTTATCAAGCAGCGGCTATCAGACCTCCGCTTCCCCACCCTCTCTCATAGGTGGAGAATTTAAATCTCCCAATTCTCATCTGACCAGGAGATTGACAGCTCCTGCCCATGGGTGATTGGCTGTGCGCAGACAGGGGGCGGGGTTGCACACAAGCGCAAAATAGCGCTTGTGTGCAATGTTAAATTGCTTGGACAGATAGGGGCAAATATGTACGCCCCTGTCCATCCTTTATTAATAAATTGAGCCCATATTATGTGTCTTTCTTGATCTGTACAATAAATAGAGCTGTCAGGTTACACCATGAGATAATATGGCCGGTTTGCCCTCCAGATCATAATATAGTGCAGTAAAAATCGCTGCATGAAAGGAAACATTATCATAGCTAACACAAAAAATGTTTGCCACTTAATTAAGTTACTTATTTTTTTTTTTAATGTGTGATCTGAGGTTAAGAACATTTGCATTAAAAAGAAACATAAGAAACCACGCATTTCGTATGACAGGAGTGAGGTCTTGGCAGTAATAAATATAAGTTGATTGTTTTGTTACTATCCTTTGTGTGCGCAAATATAGCAAACTGGTTTGTTATTGACAAAACCTTTCCTATCACACTTTTGACTTTTAATTGCTGCAAGCAATAAATATTTTATAATTAGCTGTAAAATGACTGGTGCACTTTTTGAAGAAATCAGTTTTAAATGATTTTCTAGTTTCTGAAATGCAGCGGCCATTCCCTTTGCTTTTCAATATATAAATCATAGAACTGATCCCAAAGGACATTTTAAGTTTCTAATCTTTGTCATAAGACAATTTTACATTGAGTTACAAAAAAATAATAAAAACTGGTTGTCATGAGAGCTAAAAGGAAATAAAGACTTTATCTAATGAGATCAGATCAATTTCATTCACAAACAGCACATTGTAATATATAAGCAGGTCTGCAAAATTAGCAATGACCATTTGTCTAAACCTCCAGCCAAGCCATTAATGAAGTGTATGATAGATCCGTATATTACCGATCGCCAGGGCTGCCAAAACGCACACATTACTCACTTCACTATATTATTTGCCACTAATAACCCATATTTTCTATCGCTTTCCCAGTTTGTAGCAATTACATTGATTGATTTCAAATCAGGTTTTACATAACACGTTACCCATCAACAACGGATTACATTATGCACTAAATATGGTACTGTACCACCGCCGAGAGACTTGTAGGCTGGAACGCATTGCTTACGGTAGCAGAGATTGAGTGGGGAGATTCTTCGTCTGGAAAATTAAAAAACTCTTTGTGTTGGGCATTCTGGATGATATATGTGTTCATTAACTAAAATCACTTGCTGGAATGCATTGCTTTAAAGGTACACATTTGCACTACATCTTAAAGGGTCATGAAACCCAAATATTTGCTTTCCTGTTTTATATAGAGCATGTTATTTTAAACAATTTAACAATTTACCTCTATTATCAATTTTGCTTAATTCTCTTGATATCCTTTGTTGGAGGTGCAGCAATGCACTACTGGGATCTACCTCAAAACATTTGTAAACCAATGACCAGAGGTATATCTGCGCAGCCACCAATCAGCACCTTGCTCTTAGCTTCTGAGCCTACCTAGGTATCATCTTCAACAAATGATACAAAAAGAACAAAGCAAGTTAGATAATAATAATTGGAAAGTTGTTTAAAATTAAATGCTGTTTCTGAATCATGATAGAAATTGTTTGTGTTTCATTTCCTTTTAACCAGCCCAAACCCTTACCACAATGCACTGCAGCTTCTGTGCTCTCCTGGCTGTCTGTCCACACATTTATACATTTAATTTCTATTTAAACTATTTTATTGTTTTATACCAATTTATCACCAGAAATATGATCCTTACATTTCAACTCTAAATAAGGGGTGACCACATTTGAACCTCAAAATTTCTCTAAATAAGCTAAACCAAAGCCAGATTTTATCCATGCTAAAGCCTCCCTGTAATATCTATCCTGCTTTGTAAGCAAGAGCAGATATTTGACCTGACTTTGCATTTTCTTAATATTTAAGGTAAATAAATAACTTGCAAAGCAAAGCATATACATTAAATGTTTCCTCTGCTTGTATTATGCTGCAGTATTATAGAGCAGCTTATTTTGTACATCAGTAAAAGTAATTATGAGGAGCATAACCATTGTGATTTAAAGGGATATACAACAGTTTGTTCCAATGTTGTAATAAAAAAGCACTTAGCAGTGTAATATGTAGTATTCCTAACTTTAAGGATTTTACCTTTTATTTCTTTGTTTTAAACTTAATTTATGCAGTGTCCATTACTGCCTGCCACAGCCCCACAAAAAGGCTGTGGTCTCTACAGGAAGGCAAAGGAATAGCTTTCCCTTTGAAGTAGTTGCTAGGAGAGACCTGCACCAAGGTAAGTTTCTTGCCAATGCTCAGTGGAGGCCTTTTTAAAAAAAAAAAAATCATGTGACAGTAGAACTGAAGTTTTAAATTTGTAGCTCCCTTATCTCACTAAAGGCAGTGTCTATATTGATAATTTATAAGTGCAAAAAACAAGGAAATAGTTTGCTGTTTCTAACACAATCTGTTTTTATTTTGTTTACTTTATTATTATTAATTACTTGTAGAGCAGCAACAGATATTTAACATATTGTTGTACCAAATGAGCACTGTTTCATATGGCTTTAAAGGGACAGGCTAGTCAAATTTAAACTTTCATGATTCAGGCAGGGCATGCAATTTTAAACAACTTTACAATTTACTTTTATCATCAAATTTGCTTTGCTCTCTTGGTATTCTTAGTTGAAAGATAAACCTAGGTAGGATCATATGCTAATTTCTAAGCCCTTGAAGGCTGCCTATCTGAATGCATTTGACAGTTGTTCACAGCTAGAGAGTGTTAGTTCATGTGTGCCATATAGATACCATTGTGCTCACACCCGTGGAGTTATTAATGAGTCAGCATTGATTGGCTAAAATGCAAGTCTGTCAAAAGAACTGAAATAAGGGGGCAGTCTGCAGAGGCTTAGATACAAGGTAATCACAGAGGTAAAAAGTATATTAATATAACTGTCTTGGTTATGCAAAACTGGGGAATGAGTAATAAAGGGATTATCTATCTTTTTTAACAATACAAAATTCTGGAGTAGACTGTCCCTTTAATTTTTGCTTTACAATACTCTGATGCCCAGAACCCTCCCCATCACCCAAACACCGACTACCGCCAACCTAAACTTCTCACAGGTTATATTATTAAAGTATTGTAAGCTATTGTTTAATATCCCTGTTTGCCTCTAAATAACCTACTACCAGAAGTGCTGTCACACAATGAGATTATCAGACACACTAATTGGGATCTGCTCCTTAAAAGAACAAGAAAGAGCCAAACGCAAATGCATTTTTTAACCCTTTGCTGTAAGTGTTTAGGATTTTCTGGGATATTACTAAGTACAATAGCAAGCACAAATAGTTAATTCCAGTTGTTTTTCAAAACATTAAAAGACAACATTTTATTTCAGCAGGATACTTGTGATGTGCTGATTACCTGTAACACCTGGAAAATGAACGTGCAACTAGTGGTTTGTGCTCTCCAATGAAATCAGATACAATGTACTAAATATGCAGCTTGTGCATAAAAACTCTTTCATAAAACAATTGGTTTGTAATACCAGATAGAATGTTTCTGATTGCACCAGGTATCATGCAAAAACGGGGGGAAAAGAACATTAAAGAGACAGACTAAGGGGCATATTTATCAATGTGCGAGCGGACATGATACAAAGTGTCCGCCGCACATCGATAAATGCCGACGGCATAAGCTGTCAGCATTTATCATTGCACTGGTGCAATGCCGCCCCCTGCAGATTTATCCGTACAGAGCTTGATAAATATGCCCCTTTGTGTGTGTAAGAGTCTTACTTATGTGCAGTTTATACCCCTCTAAGAAACTGAAAATATGTTTTAGATCATGGTGCAAAAATATATATTCTCACTAGAAGGATTAAAGGGACAGTATACTGTAAAATTGTTTTTCCCTTAATGTATTTTCAATGACTTGTTATAGCAGCTGCAGAGTATAAAATGTATGAGAAATTGCATTTTCAGGTTTATTTGTGTGTATGAATTAGCAGGTTGTGTGCTTTTAAACCACAACCTATTGAATGGGTTGAGCTTGCAGGTAATATCATCTCATTATGCTATCACTTTGTGTACACACACTTGATTACTTATTTTATATCTGTTTCTAAACCAAAGCTTAATACATAGACCCCGATGATCAAAAGTGCTACAAGACGGCAAAATATTCAAAGGGATTCGCCGATATGATGAGCGAGCCTGTCAAAATATTCCAAGCTCCAAACATAGTGGCATCGCCGAGAAACTTTTACTATAGATGCCATTGGTCGGCAGTTCTGGCTATAGAAAATACCCACCATAACCATGCCTAACTACTAATCCTAATCCATTATACCGCCACATACCCACCGCATGTAACTATTAACCCATGCCACCCCATACCCACTGCAATTACCTATCTATTAACTATTATACTACCACATACCCCCCGCAAGTACCTATCTATTGACCCCTATGCCGACACATACCCACCGCAAGTACCTATCTATTAACCCCTATGCCGCCACATACCCACCGCAAGTACCTATCTATTAATCACTATGCCACCACATACCCACTGCTTGTATCTATCTGTCTATAAGTATTTTATATTACAATCTCAAAATGTTTACTATTCCTTTAAGATATTCAGGTGTCATCAGACATTAGGGCTGCCAGTGGTCATCCACAAAAACTGGGCACCATGAAAGGTGAGGCCACACAATGCCCTATAAAAGCTTTACCTTAGCCCCCACTGTTAATCCCACAGTGTATATTTCTTCACAGCTGAGCAGTAATGTTACCCCTTGGCTGCCAGTAATATACAAATCAATAATTTTACCTTTTTGGATGCCAGTATACAGAAGTGATTAGACCCCCTTGACTATTCCTCACTTCTGCTGCATATGAGTAATACAATTAAGCATCAGAGGCCTTTTCTATTTAGCTGACACTCAGGGACTTTAAACAAAAACTGGAGATTTCAGTATTCAGTATTTATGTGAAGATTTTACAGTACAGCTTTGCTAAAACCTGGCAACCCTATCAGACAAGAGGAGATAGTTGTAGAATCATCACATTACAAAATCATCTGGATTCACTATAGATTTTTCCACCGCTCTTCAAGTCTTAGACTGTCCAGAAAATAGCAGACAGGAAATCTGCACCTGTTTCAACAGAGTTTTAATTCAAACACTTTTTAGAATTAAAAAAATAATACAATAAAATCAATTCCGTGCTATGGCCTAAAGGCAACGAGAATAAAACTACACTGAGATCTTTGGCTGTTAAGTTGCAAATTTAGGCTTTTGAGCCGAGGGAAGAGATTGGCTCCCAGCCAGACTGCTGAGTTGTGCTCATGCGGTATTTGTTCATCCGAGAGTCAATAGGAACTTCAGTAGCCTGTAATATAGATTGTAATTAATTGCAAATGTCTCACAAGAGGGACCTCAGATCTTCATGGGAACAGAACAAAGCATAGACATATATAGTGTCAGCTTTAAATGCCAAGTAAAGAAAATGCATTTTGCTGATTTGGTGCTGGCAAACAATTGTTATTTCTCTATGTGTTTTCTATTTTGTATGAAGAGCTACTGCCAATCAATAGGATATTCATCTGGAAGTCATAATGGCAAGGATATGCTTTGTGACTCGTGTATTGTCCTGTGTTCTATTGTCTAACAAAGGACAATTAAGGTGAGGATGGAGGTTTACATAATATATGGTTAACAGAGTAGGCAGGACACCTGCAATATGTTTTTCCTTTTAAAGAAAGATTCAACTGTATCATTATTCAATATTTAAAGAGACACGAAACTCAAAATACCTTTAATAATTCAGATAGAGCATGTCATTTTAAATTACTTTCCAATTTATTTCTATTATCACATTTTCTTCATTCTCTTGATATACTTTGTTGAAAAGCAGAAAGGAACGCTCAGGAGCGTGCACGTGTTTTAGAGTGTATGAGAAGGTGCAATGGACATCCTGTATTTAGTCTATGTGCTTATGGTATCTGGAGATGTAATACATAGTGTTATTTTTTATATAGGTAACACTGAGTATTTGAACAGGGGTTGGCCATACAGGGGGAGCAAAATAAATGAAGAGTGCTGGGCTATGGGAACCCAAAATTTGTCTTGCCCAGGGCCCCCCAAATGCTAAGAGTGTCCCTGAAGAGCACTAAATGGCAGCACTTTTTCAACAGACATTGATGAATGCCGACAGCATATCTTGTTGGCATTTATCATTGCACAAGCAGTTCTGGTGAACTGCTTGTGCAATGCCGCCCCTTGCAGATTCGCGGCCAATCGGCTGCTAGCAGGGGGTGTCAATCAGGCCATTGTTAAGGAGCAGGCGGACCAGTTAAGGAGCAGCGGTCTTAAGACCTTGCTTCATAACTGCTGTTTCCAGCGAGCCTGAAGACTCACGCAGAAACAGGGGCCTCAGGGGCCATTCGACCCTTGATAAATCGGCCCCCATGTCTTAAAGGGGTTAACAAACCACAGAAGTCCACAGGCTCATAGTACAGAAAGTCTCTAATTAGGACTCCTTAGATGATGAGATGCTGTGAGCGAGGCTGGAATTTATTAGCACCACATGCAGCAAAAGTGCTAATCACAGATGTAACATTTTGTGTAATAGGGAAATCTACCCTTTACCAGACATAAATACATTCTTATATTATTTAGCTTTATGCATAAACCCAATCTATAAAGTATTTACATACAAGAATTATCCATAGAACTTGTGGGATCAGGTCCTTATTCACTGGCTTCCATTAGAACACGGATGACCATAACAGTGCAGAAGAATTGTTATTTATTTTACCATCTCCCTCATTTCCATCTCTCCCTACTCTGTGTGGTCTTGTAAAATAAATAAATACATAAATAAAAAACAGGACACTCTTATGGCGTGATATCTTCATACATAAATGTGCACAGGGAATAAATGTAATACTCCCAAATAGAATGCACCAAAGAATCTTACTGCTCAAAGGTTTATTCAATACAAGACATACGCAGAAGTGACTGGAGCATATGCGTGTATGCCTGCTTATCATATGCTTAACAACTAAATCCTCATAAGGGGGGTCACAGGAGCACAACTATGAAGTATTTAGTCGCTCTGCAGAGGTTAAATGTTAAAGTAGGGTCTACTTGAACATTTTTATTTTTTTAGAAAAATATATAATCCCTTTATTACTTGTTCCCCAGTTTTGCATAAACAACACTGTTATATTAATATACTTTTTTCCTCTATGATTACCTTGTATATATGCTTCTGCAGACTGCTGCTTATCTCAGTGCTTTTTTTTTAGCTTCTTACAGTCCTGCATTTTAGCCAATCAGTGCTGGTTCTTGTATAACAATGATTTCTATATGGCACACATGAACTTGCAGTGACTGTTGTGCAAGATGTAAAAAGCTAATTAAAAGCACAGACATAAGATAGGCAGACGACAGAGGATTAGATACAGGCAATCTTAGAGGTTATAATAAAGTATCTTAATATAACAGTGTTGGTTGTGCAATAGCTGGGAAATATGTAGTAAAAGCATATCTATCTTTTTTTAAATAATAAAAAACCAAGCAGACTGTCCCTTTAAAAAAATAATAAACCAAATAAATGTGATTAAACATAAAATGTTCAAATGTAAAAGTTTTTTTTTATTTTGACACTACAATGTTTCTTTAAAGGGACATTAAACTATTCAGCGCTGTGGAATCTGTTAGCGCTCTACAAATAACCAATAATAATAATAATTAAACTAAAAGTTTAATTCTCCATAAAATGTTTTCTTATGCATAATTATATGATTTTGCTGGGCACTTTCATCACTTATTTTACCTGCTTTTTCTGTAATTTCACTGTGAAAATTGTGATAGGTCTACTCTCCTTAGAGAGATTGGTGTGCAATCTATGAACCCTGACCTACACCTACATGCTATGCAGTAAATAGTTCATATGTGCATGAGCTAACATATCTGTCCCCAGCAGAATAAGACAAACAGCACTTAACAAAATGGCACTTTCAAAAGGTTTTAAAAAATATTTTTCATGCAGACCATTTGCAATGCAGTGAATACATTCTAACTAATACATAAAATACTTGGGGCGCGATCCGATATCGATCGCAGTTTGCGGCGCAAGCGAGGGAACCGGCGTCGCCCGCAGTTTCAGCTCGCAACTCGAGCCATCCCATATAGGTCGCCGTCAGATGCTAACGTGCCGTAAGTCTCACAAACCAGCGATGTCCAGAAATCTGCGTAAGTACAAATTTCTGGCGTCGCCAGTGACTTGCGCCACGTTAGAATCTGCCGGCGCCTATAAAACCTGACTAAAGTCTAAAACACCCGCACTGTCTAACACGCCTCCCTAACATAGCCCGCACTGTCTAACACGCCTCCCTAACATAGCCCGCACTGTCTAACACGCCTCCCTAACATAGCCCGCACTGTCTAACCCTCTATCCGCTATCCCCCCTCACTAGCCTAACAATAAAAATGCTATTAACCCCTAAACCGCCGCTCCTTTACCCCGCCGCAACCTAATAAAATTATTAACCCCTAAACCGCCGCTCCCGTACCCCGCCGCCAGCTATATTATATCTATAACCCCCTAAAGTGAGCCCCTAACACCGCCGCCATCTATATTAAAATTATTAACCCCTAATCTAAGCCCCTAACACCGCCGCCATCTCTATTAAAATGATTAACCCCTAATTTAATCTACCTACCCCGCCGCCAGCTATATTATCTATATTAACCCTAAGTATATTATAGTTAATATAGGTATTACATTATATATATTAACTATATTAACCCTAATTATATTAGGGTTAATATAGTTAATATAGTTACTATAGTATTTATATTAACTATATTAACTCTATCTAACCCTAACACCCCTAACTAAATTTATATTAAATTAATCTAATTAATTTATAAACTAAAATATTCCTATTTAAATCTAAATACTTACCTATAAAATAAACCCTAAGATAGCTACAATATAATTAATAATTACATTATAGCTATGTTAGGGTTAATATTTATTTTACAGGTAAATAGTTAATTATTTTAACTAGGTATAATAGATATTAAATAGTTATTAACTATTTAATATCTACCTAGTTAAAATAATTACCCAATTACCTGTAAAATAAATCCTAACCTAAATTACAAATACACCTACACTATCAATAAATTAAATAAACTACTAACATCTATCTAAAAATACAATTAAATTAACTAAACTAAATTACAAAAAAAAACAAACACTAAATTACAAAAAATAAAAAAAAGATTACAAGATTTTTAAGCTAATTACACCTATTCTAAGCCCCCTAATAAAATAATAAACCCCCAAAATAAAAAAAATTCCCTGCCCTATTCTAAATTAAACATATTTCAAAGCTCTTTACCTTACCAGCCCTTAAAAGGGCCTTTTGTGGGGCATGCCCCAAATAATTCAGCTCTTTTGCATTCAACAAATACAATCACCCCCCCCCCCCAATTACAACCCACCACCCACATACCCCTATTCTAAACCCACCCAAACCCCCCTTAAAAAATCCTAACACTACCCCCCTGAAGATCTCCCTACCTTGTCTTCACCACACCGGGCCGAACTCCTGATCCGATCCGGGCGATGTCATCCTCCAAGCGGCAAAGAAGAATTCTTCCTCCGGCGACGTCTTCCTCCAAGCGGCAGCAAAGTCTTCATTCTTCCGGCGGCATCTTCAATCTTCTTTCTTCGCTCCGCCGCCGCGGAGCATCCATCTCGGCCGACTGCTAAACTTGGAATGAGGTACCTTTAAATGACGTCATCCAAGATGGCGTCCGCCGAATTCCGAGTGGCTGATAGGATTCTATCAGCCAATCGGAATTAAGTTAAAAAAATCTGATTGGCTGATTGAATCAGCCAATCAGATTCAAGTTCAATTCCGATCAGCCAATAGAATGCGAGCTCAATCTGATTGGCTGATTGGATCAGCCAATCGGATTGAACTTGAATCTGATTGGCTGATTCAATCAGCCAATCAGATTTTTTTAACTTAATTCCGATTGGCTGATAGAATCCTATCAGCCAATCGGAATTCGGCGGACGCCATCTTGGATGACGTCATTTAAAGGTACCTCATTCCAAGTTTAGCAGTCGGCCGGGATGGATGCTCCGCGGCGGCGGAGCGAAGAAAGAAGATTGAAGATGCCGCCGGAAGAATGAAGACTTTGCTGCCGCTTGGAGGAAGACGTCGCCGGAGGAAGAATTCTTCTTTGCCGCTTGGAGGATGACATCGCCGGAGGAAGAATTCTTCTTTGCCGCTTGGAGGACGACATCGCCCGGATCGGATCAGGAGTTCGGCCCGGTGTGGTGAAGACAAGGTAGGGAGATCTTCAGGGGGGTAGTGTTAGGATTTTTTAAGGGGGGTTTGGGTGGGTTTAGAATAGGGGTATGTGGGTGGTGGGTTGTAATGGGGGGGGGGGGGTGATTGTATTTGTTGAATGCAAAAGAGCTGAATTATTTGGGGCATGCCCCACAAAAGGCCCTTTTAAGGGCTGGTAAGGTAAAGAGCTTTGAAATATGTTTAATTTAGAATAGGGCAGCGAATTTTTTTTATTTTGGGGGTTTATTATTTTATTAGGGGGCTTAGAATAGGTGTAATTAGCTTAAAAATCTTGTAATCTTTTTTTTATTTTTTGTAATTTAGTGTTTGTTTGTTTTTGTAATTTAGTTTAGTTAATTTAATTGTATTTTTAGATAGATGTTAGTAGTTTATTAAATTTATTGATAGTGTAGGTGTATTTGTAATTTAGGTTAGGATTTATTTTACAGGTAATTGGGTAATTATTTTAACTAGGTAGATATTAAATAGTTAATAACTATTTAATATCTATTATACCTAGTTAAAATAATTAACTATTTACCTGTAAAATAAATATTAACCCTAACATAGCTATAATGTAATTATTAATTATATTGTAGCTATCTTAGGGTTTATTTTATAGGTAAGTATTTAGATTTAAATAGGAATATTTTAGTTTATAAATTAATTAGATTAATTTAATATAAATTTAGTTAGGGGTGTTAGGGTTAGATAGAGTTAATATAGTTAATATAAATACTATAGTAACTATATTAACTATATTAACCCTAATATAATTAGGGTTAATATAGTTAATATATATAATGTAATAACTATATTAACTATAATATACTTAGGGTTAATATAGATAACATAGCTGGCGGCGGGTAGGTAGATTAAATTAGGGGTTAATAATTTTTATATAGGTGGCGGCGGTGTAAGGGGTCAGATTACGGGATAGATAAGGTAGATGGCGGCGGTTTTAGGGGCTCACAGTAGGGGGTTAGTTTATGTAGATGGCGGCGGGGTCCGGGAGCGGCGTTTTAGGGGGTAATAACTTTATTAGGGATTTGGGGGGGGGGGGGGATCGCGGTTGACAGGGAGATAGACATTGCGCATGCGTTAGGTGTTAGGTTTATTTTAGAAGATCGCGGTTGACAGGTAGATAGACATTGCGCATGCGTTAGGTGTTAGGTTTATTTTAGCAGCTAGTTTAGGGAGTTACGGGGCTCCAATAGTCAGCGTAAGGCTTCTTACGGCTGCTTTTTGTGGCGAGGTGAAAATGGAGTAAGTTTTCTCCATTTTCGCCACGTAAGTCCTTACGCTGCATATTGGATACCAAACTGCGCGGGTTTGGTATACCTGCCTATGGCCCAAAAAACTGCGGGCGACGGCAGAAATATACGCGCGTAACTTCTAGCTTACGCCGTATATAGGATACCAAATCCGCGCAATTCTTGGCGTCGCCGGCTTTTGCGGGCGACGATTTTTATCGGATCGACCCCTTGAATCTACCTTTAAGCCAGGAAATATACTGATCATGTGCAAAAAGTGACACCACTCTGCACAGCGCCAACATATACCTCATTATGCCAATTCTAGCCATGGTGACGCCATATTTCGGTAGCTGCAATATTGCGGGACATAATCTGAACAAGATTGCTGACCACTTGGTATTTTATGTAGACTTTTTTTTAGGGAATTCCTTCTTTTTTACGTAAAATTGTCAGGTTTCCAGTATTCAACTAAACAGTCCAGTATTTTTGCCAGCTGTCGAGTAAAAATCTACACAAAAATATTGGACACTTAACTATCCACTTTTTTTTTTAAAGTCCCTTAAAGCCTCTATTCATTACAAATATGTCCTTGAGTGATGTGACACTGTACAGGCACTATTATGTGTGTTACTAACAGTCATGCCTCTATTCATTACAAATATGTCCTTGAGTGATGTGACACTGTGCAGGCAATATTATGTGTGTTACTGGCAGCCAAGGAGGCTAAAAAAGGCTTACTGACAGTCATGCTTCTATTCATTAAAAATATGTCCTTGAGTGATGTGACACTGTACAGGCACTATTAGGTATGTTACTGGCAGCTAAGCAGTCTAAAATGTAGTGTTTTCTGCAGTCATGTTGGTGTTAAATACCTGCTCTATGTGTGTTCTTGTAAGTATGTGTGTGTTACTTGTAGGTAGCCAAAGAAGAAAAAATATTAATGTGCAAGTTACTAGCAGCTGAGCAGATGCAATGACTGCTTAGATATGAAACATATGCATGTTAGGGTTAAATGTGGGACCCAAGTTAGAACTTTTGGGATTGGGAGCCATAATGTGACCCCACCTACCACCCACGCTCAGTCACCTACAGGTTGTGCAGTATTTTTGTGACAAACATCTGGTACTCCTATGTATGCAATGACTGTCGAGCGTTATGTACCAGCAAGCACATTATTGTGTATAACTATATTGTGCCTCTGTTTTATGAGAAGACATTATAGCAATATACTACATCCCTTATCCCTGCCGCAGATTTAGTTACACAACTTTACCCATTCAATAAGGAGTCGGCCTCATTTGGGAGAATATTTAACCTGCTCTTCATTTCTATCATTATTTGATATAAAATGCACAGGTCCCTCAGAAACTAAATGAAATTTGATTCGCTCTACTGCTTATTTGATTTAAAGAAAACTCATATTCCCTTAGCTTCATAATTAGACTTCAATAAAACTAATTAGCTAAAACCCAATCCATGCAGAGGTCCACAGCACAGTCTGTCTCTCCAAATGCGACGGGTGTTGATGAAGACTTTACTAGCTGTACATGTTTTTATAAATATTTACACAGAATAAATATTGTGTCGTATAAAAAATAGCCAATTTTAAAGGGATTTGAGAGTAAAAACTCAGCTAAACTGACAGAAGGTTTGTAAAAGGATTAACCCTTTGGCTGCCAGAAAAAGTGTCAATAGTTTTTCTGAACATTAGAGGGACAGTAAAGTAAATATGACACTTTCATGATACATTTGTCGGCTAACAGATAATACCCATATTGCACAGCTTTTAAATGATTTTTTTTTCTATCAAGTAAAAGTTTATATTGAAATTAGACTGAAATTTTAAAGGGACACAAAACCCATTTTTTTTTCTTTCATGAATCAGATAGAACATGTCATTTAAACAACTTTCCAATTTACTTCAACTATCATATTGTCTTTATTGTCTTGGTATCCTTTTTTGAAAAGCATACCTAGGTAGTTTCAGGAGCAGAACTACTGTAGGCTAGCTGTTACTCATTGTGTGGTAATGATTTCAACCAGCTGTTTTGGGTTATAAACTGATACATGTTTGAGAAATGTTTTTATGCTTGGAGCACATACAGTGCCAAAGACACATTTATAATAATTACCAGGCATTGTTTCAGACAATTTTTTCTGAACGAATATTCAGGGAAATTAGTTTCTCCGAATATTCGTTGACTGCACTATTCTGTATTGATTTTGTTTTAAGCTAAACAAATACTGAATATTCTTAAAACATTTACGTTAGTTTTCCTTAAACTAATGTAAATGTTACAAAGCTACAAGTGAATAAGTTCACCTGTAGCTTTATAATTACCTTTTGTGTACTAAAAAGCCACATTAAACTCTTCTCCACAGAACCTCAGCTGCGCTAATAGGCTTACCGTGGTGGAAATCACAGGGAACCTGTTGCATAGTTAAGCAAGTGACAAGAAGAGAGTATACCAAAAAAGGCTACATGAAAAGTTTTATGTGAGGCATACAATGAAAACAATCAATTCTATTAGGACGGGATACAAGTTATATGCTGAAAACAAAGATAAAGACTATAAGTTCTAGTTCCTGGAAGTGTTAAATTAGACCTCATTTTCTATACATAATATACTGTTTGTCATAGTGTGAATAGTGATCTGGTGTAGGTGCTTGCAATTAAGAAACACAATAGTGGTAGATGGTAGGAACACTTTGTGAGTAAAAGGTAAGGAGTAAAATAAGTGGTGAGAGCACCTACAGGTATAAGTAAATGATAATAGTAAACTTTGATTAGGGTGAGTCAGCAGACAAGAGCTTCTTTAAGTTGGGAGGGGAGCAGGTGTAGCAATGTGGCTTCTAATGAAGTCAATAAGTATAGTATGGTATGGAGAGGACAATGAGTATGTTTTGGGGGAGGAGTATGGGTCAATTAGTTTATTAGGGGTAGTCATGGTAGGGCAGGCTATAGGTAGGGAATGGGAGGCTGATAGTGAGTATTTGTAGGGGTATGGGGTGTCAGTAGATATCTCAGGGAGGGTAGGAGGAGGGTATACTGAGTGGATGGAGTGTTATGTTAAGTAGGAGTTGGAGTTCATCCTGGGAATGAAAGGTGTGGGTACCGGAGGAGGAGGGAGTATACACTCCTATCAGTTATGACGGAGGTTAGTAAAAGTATAGTAGACTGTATGAAGCTTTATGGGCTATACAGTTGAGGGTAAGGTAGGCCTGTTTACGAGTGAGGGCTGTTCAGCATGTGCGTATTGAAAACAGCATTGAGGTAATCTAACTAATATGATGAATAAGGTTTGAGAAGGGGAATATAAAAGTGTTAGATTAACTAAAACATAGGTATTAGACTATAGTTCTATGTCCTAAGTTATATTAGCGTTGGGATATGTCCCAGGGTGCAGGTATGTTGGGGTACCTAGAATATATTCATGTAGCTTTGAGTAAACTAAGGATTAAATGCAGTACAAGTTTAGATATAAACATAATATATAAAGCTTAAGTAGGACCTGTACTAGTCGAGGTCTGAGATACCAAGAACAGATGTGCAAAACTTTAGATAACTGTGAACCAAGTGCGCTTAAGGAAAAGGCACTGATCTTAAGCAAACATATAACGTTTTAGGTAGGGGATACGCTATCCTGCTTTATATTAGTGTTAGGATATGTCCCAGGGTGAATGTAATACAGGTTTAGATATAGACATAATATGTAAAGCTTAATGGGACACTTAATCAAAATTAAACTTTCATTATTCAGATAGAGCATGCCATTTTAAACAACTTTCCAATTTACTTCCATTAACTAAATGTGCACAGTCTTTTTATATTTAAACTTTTTGAGTCACCAGCTCCTACTGAACATGTGCAAGAATAAGTTTGTATGCATTTGTGAATGGCTGATGGCTGTCACATGGTACGTATATGCATTTGTGATTGGTTGATGGCTGTCACATGGTACAGGGGGAGTAGAAGAAGAAATAGCTTTTAAAATTGTCAGAAAAAAATCTACTATTCATTTGAAGTTCAGACTAAGTGCTATTGCTTTGTCTTGTTATCTTGCAATTATTGATTATGCAAATCTACTGTGTTGACTGGTCCTTTAAGTAATACATGTACAAGTTTTAGGCTTAAAATACTAAGAACAAATGTGTAAAACATTAAATAACGGTGAACCAAGTGCAGTTGAGGTAGAGGCACTAATCTTATGCAAACATATAACATTTTTTGGTAGAGGATATGTTGAGCCCTAATCAGAGTCACAAGGTCAACATATAGAGATATGTTAAGGAACAAAACGTGCATGAAAGTCAAAAACTAAAGATATAAATTTTTTTAGGAAAAGGATACGTTGATTCCTATATGGAGACAGGGGACCAGGATGTGGAAATGTATCAGGTGGTTAGGTGTCCAGGAGAGATCTATATAGGGTGCTGAATCCAATGAAGAAGAGGAGATGTGGATTTAGGTGTCTTCCCTAGGGTGTATTGTGTCTTTTCTTTTAGACTGTTGGGTTGATCTTCTGGGTAGTGGTTGCCACTCAGGAGCAGCAGTATTAAGTTCATTGGAGTTCTCAGATGATTTGGTGTTCTGATCTGAGTTCTCTGATTGTTTGATGTTCTGATCTGGAGGGTGATGAAGGCCTAGTGATTGGAGGAGTTTCAAGCCTTGATCCGGTGAGGAGATGATGTATGAGTGGTCTTCGAATTGGAAGAATGTCTTGACAGGAAAGTCCCATATATACTTCACATTATTTTGGTGTAGACACTGGGTAAACTGTTGGAATGAACATCCAGGGCCACCAGTCAGAATCCTAGACTAGTGCCTCGGTAATGGAGGCAATTAAAGATGGTGTTCCTTTAGGCCGTGTGGATGAGGAGGCCTCAGGAAAGTCTCTTGTTTCTGGAGGACGCCAGATCGCACTATGTGCTGCAGAAGTGAAGCGGCTCTGAAGATCAGATGAAGGAAGTCTCCACTTCACTCCACCTGAGGGGTGTGAAGGACTGAGCCGTATGCGGGCCCCAGTCGGAAGCTGTAAGCCTTCTGAATTGAGGCAGTCTGCAGCCAAGACCACGTGACCTCCTGCGCGATCATCCTGGACAGGAGAACGAGTAAGTTCGATGAGTGCCATGGAGAGAGATTAGCTCTCAGAGGTGGACTGTAATTTTGGGTGTAGGAGGGATTGAGTTAGGGACCTGTTCACCTGTATCGCTGGATCAGTCAGGTACTCGCCGTATAGGCCAGCTGATCGTCTGGTGTGTTGGCGAGATGCCCAGGCTGGGCAGTGGGAAAGAGACTTGAATATTATCCCTAAGGTGATTAGGGAGATGGAATCTGAGAGAGATGTGGATCGTGAGTGTCCTGTAAATTTAGATTATTAGTCCGTGACTACGGAGCTTGAGAAAAGCATGTCCTCTCCATTCAGTGGCAAACTCCGCCCTGACCTTCTCCTTTTTAATAGGAGGCTTAGCGGGACCTGGGCTCTGTGAAGGAGAGGACCAAGTTAGCGATGCTCTCCAGCAAGCAAAATCTAAGTGTTTTAAAGGGACATTGTACACTAGATTTTTCTTTGCATAAATGTTTTGTAGATGATACATTTATATAGCCCATCTGGTAGTGTTTTTGTAAAAATGTATAGTTTTGCTTATTTTTTAATAACATTGTGATGATCTTTAGACTCCAAACCAAGCCACACAGTGTCAGATGTATACTGATGTATACAAACTCCTGCTGGCTCCAGTTAATGTTATCTATCTTTTCATATGCTCTTTCTGCTTTCCAGTCCCTTTCACTGGGTGTCCCAGTCTAACCTCATCAACAGTGCTAAACTGGGAGCTTCTGAGTAAGTTTTTAAAAGGTTTTATACTGAATTTTTATATCAGTATCTGTGCATATTATTCTTTAAAGCAGTTATATGAAAATTGGTGTATGCTGTCCCTTTAAACATTTCTAGGAAACACATGAAAAGTGACAAATTAAATCAGTATTTATTTGTTTTCGTTAAATTTCAGGGTGCATTTATTTGGATCTTTGTTTTGCAGAAACAAAGCGAATATCCCTATTTTGTCACAAATTTGCATTTATGATGAAACCGAATGCACATGTCTAATAATTTTAAAAAAAACTGCTCATCACTTGCATGCAGCTTTGCTGAAAAAAAACTGTAAAGCAAATTCTAAAACCTGCAAATGCTGCAGATCAGTTGGATTAGACAATTTGCGGTATTTTGTACACCTAAGACACAGATTTTGCTTCCTGGCATCTCTAAGGAGTGTGGGGCAAAGTAGAGTTTTAGACAAAAGCAATAGATCCTTAAAGGGACAGTTCACCCAAAAAATGGCTCCCCTTTAAATTGTTCCCAGTGATCCATTTTACCTGCTGGAGTGTATTAAATTGTTTACCAGTAGCTTCTTTACCCCTATTTCAGCATATGAAATAGCTGATTTAGCCTGTGGTATCACAACCTATACTAACATTTTTGATACTGGTGTATACGCTATTGACAGACTATGTAAACACAGCCAGCAAAATAAATTACACTCTCAGTGGGTTGCAGGATTGTTTAAGTAATACAATGTTAATTTTCCATTGTTCTTTCTAAGTATTGAGTTTGCTTTACAAACAGATATAAGATAAGGAAGCAAGTCTGTGTGAATAAAAGTGATACCATAATGAGATCTGATATTAGCTGGAAGCTCAACCCATTGTAATAGGCTGTGGTTTCAAAGCACAAAACCAGCTACTTCATATACACAAATAAACCTGAAAATGCAAACTCTCAAACATTTTATACTCTGCAGCTGGTATAACAAGTCATTGAAAATGCATTAATTGAAAAACAATTTTACGGTGTACTGTCCCTTTAATGTTCCTTTAAAGGGACAGTATACTGTAAAATAGCTTTTCCCTTAATGTGTTTCCAATTACTTATTTTGCCAGCTGCAGAGTATAAATTGTATGAGAATTTTCTTTTTAAGGTTTATTTGTGTATGAATTAGCTGGTTTTGTGTTTTGAAGCTATAACCTAATAAAATGGGTTGAGCTTGTAGTTAGAATCAGATCTCATTACTTTATCACATTGTGTACATATACCTGCTTCTTTATTTTATATCTGTCCATAAACCAATCACCAATACTTGGAGAGTACAATGGAAAATTAACATTTTATTACCTTCTCTCTTCTATACCCCGCTGGGAGTGTAATTTCTTCTGCTGGCTGTGTTAACACAGCTAATTTATAGCTTGGCCCTAAGGCCAAAAACTTTCAGAATAAGTGGGATACAACAGGCTAATTCATCTATTTCAAATGTCAATATAAGGGTAAAGGAAATACTTGTAAACAATTGAATACAATCCAGCAGGTAAAGTGGATCATTGGGAACAAATTTAAGGGGAGACATTTTTTGAGTAAAATATGCCTTTAAAGGGACACTGTACCCAAATTTTTTCTTTCGTAATTCAGAAAGAGCATGCAATTTTAAGCAACTTTCTAATTTACTCCTATTATCAATTTTTCTTCGTTCTCTTGCAATCATTATTTGAAAAAGAAGGCATCTAAGCTTTTTTTTGGCTTCAGAACTCTGGGCAGTACTTTTTTATTGGTGGATGAATTTATCTACCAATCAGCAAGGACAACCCAGGTTGTTCACCAAAAATGGGCCGGCATCTAAACTTACATTCTTGCATTTCAAATAAAGATACCAAGAGAATGAAGAACATGTGATAATAGGAGTAAATTAGAAAGTTGCTTAAAATGGCATGCTCAATCTGAATAACAAAAGAAAAATTTTGGGTACAGTGTCCCTTTAAGTACAGCAGACATCTGTGCGTTGTTAAAACGGCTGCTTGATTTGCTCTGCCTTCCGGTAGGCCGTGGTAGCTTATAAAAAAGCCAAACCAGCGTTTATCTTGGAAAGAGATAAAAAGAACTAGGGATAATAGACAAAAATCAATATATGAGGGTCGATAGTCTCAGAGAGAGAACGTTGGCTCATGCGACACAGACGTTTCTATGCTAGGAAGATTGCTTGTACAACCATAATGAAAGTCCATTTTAATTAAAATATAAGCTATGTCTAATTGTCCATTCACGTCATGTATTGTGATTAATTTCTATTGATCGCAAACGCAAATGGCTTATCGGATATGGCTTTTGTGTATATATTTCTCTTATCTATTGTGTCTTGCTCATTATCTCTCATAACGAAGTGATGAGGCTACATTTTGATCAAGTTAACAATACTGGATTAGACTGGCGCATCAAATTGTTTCAGCTATTGTTAAAGGGAAACTGACACGTGACACCATAAGTGGAGAAAAAGATTAAGTGGGATTAATAAAATACACTTCAAGTTTTATTCACTTGAAATGTTTTATAAATTAGCTTGTCTGACAAACTACTGACAGTGACTCTCTTCCTGTAAAATCCCAACACTACAAGTTGTAGCAACCGATGGATAAAAGGGAAATTCTGCACAAACTGAGCTCATAGGGGGATATTTGTCAGAAACAAGACCTCGCTGAATGCGGAGAGCAATACGCTCGCCGTATTCAGCATTGCACCAGCAGCTCACAAGAGCTGCTGGTGCAACGCCGCCCCCTGCAGACTCGCGGACAAACGGCCGCCAGCAGGGAGCTGTCAATCAACCCGATCGTATTCGATCGGGTTGAATTGCGGCAATTCCTGTCCGCCTGCTCAGAGCAGGAGGACAGGGTTAGACCGCTGCTTCATAAGTGCTGTTTCTGGTGAGTCTGAAGTCTCGCCAGAAACACGGGCCATCAAGCTCCATTCGGAGGTTGATAGATAGGCCCCCATGTCCTTAAATTTTGCAGTAACTAAGACATTGAGGAATTAGTGAATTACCCATAGGTCTCATCTGATGTATGAATTTTAAAGAATATGGGTCAGATAACCAGTGAAAGCGATATTAGCGCTCCACTGTGTAAGACCAGCGCACGCTAATGTGCGCAGGTATTACAAGTTTTCAGCAATGCAAAAGCATTGCGCTTCTATAGGCTCCTATGGGAGTCTCGTTCTGATGCAGATGAATAATATAGCACATTTAAAGGGACACTAAACCCATTTTTTTTCTTTAATGATTCAGATAGAACCTGCCATTTTAAGCATCTTTCTAAATGACGCCTATTATCAATTTTTCTTTGTTCTCTTGCTATCTTTATTTAAAAAGCAGGAATGTAAAGCTTAAAGGGGCAGTAAATCTAACAAATAATGTTATATAATTCTGCACATAGTACAGAATTATATAACAGTATCTTAGCACTAACATTATACATCTAAATATTACAGAGATATTTTATTATAATTTACCATTTTACAGGCCGCCGCTGCTTGCTCTACTGAGTGGGTCTGTTTTTTTTTCTAAGCGCATCTGGGCACGCTGTCTAGTCACAGCCGGCCCAATCGAGCAATTAAATTAAATGTAGCTTGCTCCCAAGTGGGAGTGAGCTACATTTAGTTTAATGGCGCAGTCAGGCCAGCTGTAACTAGACAGCGTGCCCAGATGCGCTTAGAAAGAAAACCAGACCCACTCAATAGAACAAGGAGTGGCGGCCTGTAAAATGGTAAAGTATAATAAAATATCTCTGCAATATTTAGATGTATAATGTTAGCTCTAAGATAATGTTATATAATTCTGAATTATTTTTTAGGTTTACTGCCTCTTTAAGAGCCGGCCCATTTTTGGTTGAGAACCTAGGTTATACTTGCTTATTGGTTTGCTAAATGTTGCCACCAATAAGCAAGCACTATCCTGGGTTCTGAGCCTAAAATGTGTTGGTTCCTAAGCTAGATACAAAGAGAATGAAGAAACATTGATAATAGGAGTAAATTAGAAAGTTGCTTAAAATTGCATGCTCTATCTGAATCATTAAAGAAAAAATTGGGTTTAGTATCCCTTTAACTTAATATACAAAACAAGGTACTTTCAATAGAATGAAAAGAACAATCATGAGTTATTTTTACTATTTCTTTACAAATGTTGCTGTGCCTTTTATTATTGGAAGGCTTTGGCAGAAAGTTAGCAAATTGGATGCTCCCAAGACAACCTGAATTAGAACTGTTTACAAAAAGCAATAGAATTGTAATCTTACAAAATAAGAGCATCTTAGCTAGATAATAGGAACAAAACTTGACTTTACGGCCAAAAACAAATGACGCAATCTGACTTCTGCAGGCGCTTTTCTAATTACATGAAACTTTCAGCAAAACTGAGCAGTGTGATAGTAACACTCAAGTTCTATATAAAATGTTACCACTTCATCTTCTCTGTGCTACACTTCAGCCAAAGACGCTGATCCGATTCAATAGACACATATACACAAGATTACCTGCTGGACTTTTTAAAAAAACAACAACAATATTTTATTGAAATTTTCCATATGAGCATAAAATAGCAATTTCTAAAAGAGATTTAAAACAGTCTGCTTCTTTGATGAAGCAGTGGGTTATACTAAAGTGATGGTAAATCCAAGCGTATAACAAACAATAGGATTTACCATCACTAAAAATAAACATTTGTTTCTGTCATTGTTTCCAAAAAAACAATGTTAAACTCACCCTATCTGAAAGGCAAGAATATCTCTAACTCAGCGCTTCTGACCGCCCACGGCATAGTGCTCTTCTCCAATGAGGGGCGCAATTACATATACGGCGCAGGCTTCATCGCAAGCGCTGCAACCAGCGCCGCCCGTTATTTCACCTCGCACATCAGGGTATTACATAAACTGCGCCGTTAGATACTAGACTGGCATAAGTAGGACAAACTGGCGATCTTCTGAAATGTGCGCAAATACACATTTTAGTCGTCGCAAGTAACTTACACCAGTCTTGTGGAAAAACATTTTTGGCTTTCATTTCCCTTTAGATAGTTGATCACAAACCTTTAGAAAAAGATGTATCTAATGTATAACAGAAACCCACCATTAATGTCACAATTTTTGTAGATAAGTAATTTGATACGTTTTTCTAAAGGATTATGAGTAACCCCTAAATTTGATACGCTGCTGCAATTTGACTTGATTTGACCTTTATACCCTTTAAGTTAGCACTAGGTATGCTCTGCAAGCTGTGTTGGTCATTCACTAAGCTTTTTAATAGAGATAGATACTAGATGTTCTGTAAAGTCTAAGTAAAGATTTTCTCTTTTTTGTTTTGTTTTTAACAAACATTGTAAACTTTTCAATTAACACAGATTTAGTTTTTGTGATCTGTGTGAGGATATTGACCAAATCCCAGCAGTGCAGCAGAGTATGATGTGATTAATCTTATTCCGTTTTTTATCATGGTAATAATGTCATAATCGTGTCCCAAGCTTTACTGTATCTGTCTTCCAGCCTAATAAACTTTCAGTTCAAAATGGGTTTAATAGTTACTATTACTGTACATTGATTTTTCCATTTTTTTTCTCTTCTCTTAACTTTTGCAGAACGCTGGCCCAGTCTGTATGCTGCAGTGGCTGGTGCCCTTTTATTTATTTACTTTGGAGGAATGTATTTTTTATGGTTTCATTATAGATGCCAAAATCAATATTGTGTTAAGTGTGCCACTCAATAAGTAAGCGATGATCCCTTCTCTTCCTGGGGTTAGATGACCTCACAGAGAGCATTAACCCACTTAGTAACATAGAAAGCACCTGCCAGCACGGGTGTGCTGGAATTAAAGGGACACACCTTATTTTTGCTAGGTTTGCCTAATTAGTCTCAAGTGTAATTGTAAAATATTCACAACTGTTTCATTAAGGTAAAATATTCTTGCTAGATAGAAAAAAACGGTCTTAAAAAACTCAAAGGGGATGACTGGGGTATTCCGGGGACTTCTAGCAGTGCGGGCAGAGACTTTCAAATTCTGGAATTCCAAAAGCCAGTATTATTCCAAAATCCAGACTTTTTCATAAATTATTTTTTCTTCAAAATAAAATTATTACAAATTAACATTTTCCCACCTGTAATTCACAATTTTCTTTGCCTTTATCTTTGTTTTTTTGTTTTTTGTATTGTAAAATGCAAATAACAACTATTACCTTTCTGAATACAGTACTGATGGTGCTATGTATACAAACATATTACAAATGTCATAGAACTAAGCTATAATATGATGTAAATAGTGTCCAAATTAACATGATGTTGTTTACAATTGGTCCCCTCTCCAGGCTGTCACATTGTATAGATACAACTATATCCTGAAATCTAATCTATAATTCCAAACCTTGTCCACTCCCAAGAAGTTTTGTACCTGTAGTCTATTGCCCCTGATGAGTTGGTCTTTATTTTTATTGAACTTTTTACTAGTTTCCTTTTATGCTTATGTGAGAGTGTTTTATGTAAGGAGATGACAAAAATGCATCTAAACTTATACAACTAACTCATTATAGAGGTAAAAAAAACAAAACATTATTTGTTTAATTTTTTATTAGTAAAGGGAATGTTCTTTCAAATCACATCTTCAGGTATTTATTTTACTAATACACCATTACATATAGAGCGTCGCCCGCAAAAGCGTAGCATACAAGTTACGCCCGTATATTTCACCAGTCACTCGCAATTTTTACTCCCATAGGCTAACATGGGACCGCGTCGTAAATCAGTATCCAATATCCAGCACAAGGCCTTACGTGGTGAAAATGGAGAAAACTTACTCCATTTTCAGCTCGCCATAAAAGGCAGCCGTAGCAAGCCTTGCGCTGAGTATGGGAGCACCGTTACTCCCGAAAATGCCTGCAAAAATAAACTAACACCTAACGCATGCGCAATGTCTATCTACCTGTCATAAAAATGATAACTCTGTTGCATTATGTTAAATCCTATTCCTAATGTGTAATAGAGACTACAATGACCACATTATTATTATGTGGTCATTGTAGTCTCTATTACACATTAGGATTTAACATAATGCAACAGAGTTATCATTTTTTGCTCTGCCTCATTACCCTGTAAATATCCCCTTATGACCATTTAACCTTACAGCAACAGATCGCTGTATTTACAATCTACACTACCAATAAACATAAGTCAGTCATAGGATGAGTGATCACCATAACATATGTGAACCGTGGCGTTAATATCCACTTGCCATAACAACCTGTGATACATTCTGTGATTGGTTGTGTAGACTGTGGAGTGGATGATATTCTAGCCACGCCCCCAATCTCAAGCCGCCTTCGGTTTGTTTGTATGCTAATGGCGGACGTAAGTTTTTATGTTTCTGTGCTCTGTTCAAATAGATGGTTCTATATAGTGACGATATCATTGTCTAACACACTTTTGTATTATGAACATACTTAGCTTCAGAGAAATATGCAGTCGCTGATATAAGGATGGTGGTTATATGTTTGATTCCATGCATATATAGTGTTAGTAGTTGCTGTATATGTTCCATATTTTTGTTGTACACTTTGAATGTTACCAATCACTACTTTTTACTTTTTATATTGTATATTCATTTATTTCTGTTTATACATCTCAAGTATATTCACAATCTTTTGATTACATGTTTTCTATAAGATTAGACTGTGGTCTATGTGTCACTGTTTGTTATATGATTAACATGAATATACAAACATGTGTTGTTTTGCTATATTTCTAGCTGATTGGCTAGATCCTGAGGGAGGAGGGGCTTGTTATTTATTTAAACACTGTTTGTATCACTTTTGAATTGTCTGAGGAAGGGGTGAATGCCCCGAAACGTCACTACATAATAAAGTGTGTTGTGGTTTAAATCCAGTGAGTGCATATGTTTAGTATTCTATTTGGAGTTTTATGTACCCTGGTCTTGGGACTTGTTGGCGAGTGAGAGTGCGCTATCCTGCATCTATATGTATATATATATATATATATATATATATATATATATATGTGTGTGTGTGTATGAAAAAACGTTAACAGAAACAATCATCTGTAAGTTGTCCTTGGAAGAATACCAGAATACTGAGCAGTGCAGTGTGGGTAAACCTCTCCCTCAGCCTATACTTTGTGTCTTTTATAAAACATTGCAAGTTAAATACGTGTTCAGTTAGACTCCTCCATGCAAATGAGTCTGGCCCAGAGACATACATTTCACATTAAAGGAAAAAGCTTTCTGATCCTGGTAATTTGCTGAAAACTGTATTTAAAATATTGCAAACACTAATTTCATGAGGTTTGTCTTGGGACATACAGAATGTCCTTAGGGGAAATTGCAAGTCCTTGCTTTGAGGAGTCAATTCGTCTTCATTCTGTTAACAAATTATGTAGAAATATAAATGAATGCCTCAGACAAGGGAGAAATGACTGATCTGTTTTTTGGAGGAATAATAGCACACAGGAAGCAACTGCTCCATTCTCCTTGTTAAAGGGACATTTTTATATAAACCAGCATTTCATCACAACATTGCAAAAAATCTACATACAAACTAAACTAAATATTTTAAATGCATAAACTGTCATGTTGTCAATAACATTTGCATTGTTTTGCATTCCAAGGACTTATTAATTAAAAATACAAAAAGTCAGTATTAAATTCCATGGTTCCACGTGTATGTGTGTATGTGTGGGTATTTGTGTGTATGTGTGTAGCATGTGTGCATGTGTATAGCATGTGCGTGTGTGTGTGTAGCATATGTGTAGCGTCTGTATATAACATGTGTATAGTGCATGTGTGTGCATGTGTGTAGCATGTGTATGTGTGTATGTGTGGGTATTTGTGTGTATGTGTGTAGCATGTGTGCATGTGTATAGCATTTGCATGTGTGTGTGTGTGTGTAGCATGTGTGTAACATCTGTATATAACATGTGTATAGTGCATGTGTGTAGCATGTGTATGTGTGTGTGTGTATCATGTGTATATAATGCATGTGTGTGAAGCATGTGTATATAGTGCATATTTGTATGTGTGTGTAGCATGTGAATATAGTGCATGTGTGTAGCATGTGTATATAGTGTATGTGTGTGTAGCATGTGTGTAGTGAGTGTGTGTGTAGCATGTGTATATAGTGCATGTGTGTGTAGCATCTGTATATAGTGCATGTGTGTGTAGCATGTGTATATAGTGCAAGTTTGTGTGTGTGTAGCATGTGTATATAGTGCATGTGTGTGTAGCATATGTATATAGTGCATGTTTGTGTGTGTGTGTGTGTGTAGCATGTGTATATAGTGCATGTGTGTGTAGCATGTGTATATAGTGCATGTTTGTGTGTGTGTGTGTGTGTGTAGCATGTGTATATAGTGCATGTTTTTGTGTGAGTGCATGTGTGTGTTTAACATGTGTATATAGTGCATGTGTGTATGTAACATGTATGTAGGTGTAGCATATGTATATAGTGCATATGTGTAGCATGTGTATATAGTGCATGTGTGTGTGTGTGTGTAACATGTGCAGGGCCGCCATCAGGGGGTGACAGGGGTGAATCCTGTCAGGGGCCCAATGGGCCAGGGGGGCCCCATGAGGCAAGAACTAAAAAATTTTGACAGCCACCAGTGGGTACTATAGCAGAGTGCTAATTGAGTAATGTTAGTACAAGGAGTAAAGTATTAGTATTTGAGAGGATTTTTGAGTGTGCACTTAACCACTATGCACAGTGTGAGACAGACTAGGCACTTTGTTTGTACAGTGTGTGCCTGAGTCAGACAGCAGATCACTTTCATTTGCAGAGGAGGTAGGACTTACTTAGCAAATGTTTTTTATTTCTTTGTGCAATTTTGGATTGTAACTTCAGTGTGGTAGTAGTTGTATGGTGGGGCCAGGGGTCCATAAAAACACATTTTTTAGCAATATGTAGCAGTGTATTTATGATTATTTGACAATGCTGTAGAAATTCTATATTTAAAGCCATGTAGAAATGTTTCCTCCTCAATACACAAATGGTAGGTGCCCTTTTGGCAGATAGTTTTTTTTATTACTATATATATTTTCATTACATTCCAGTTTACTGCCCTTTTATGCAAGGACTTTCCAGATGCAAGGAGGCATTTTATCTAAGATTTTTACATCTGCATAAAATGTTACTCTCAGACTAAGATTGCTCAGTGTTTGAAATGAGACAGGTTAACTTAACACTGTTCAGTTTACACTACAGCTGACTTAATTTTGAAATACATACCAACAAGTCTAAATCCTGCATTAAACCAGATCTAATGATGAGTATCACAGCTTATGGTTCCACCAAGACCATATAGAGTACAGCATTTTCAAAATACATAAGTACAGCTGACAGATGGGAACATTTGGACACTATTTTTGAAGTGGTGCTCTTGGTTGGGGAAAATGGGGAAAAAACAAACAAACATATGTCAACCTTTTAAAAGTACTTTTCTTCATCTAGCCATCTACCCAGATCATTAATGTACAATTTTGAATTCACAGAATTATTTTTGTTTACACATTTACAAATATGATTCTTTAAAAAGTGTTCTCTTAATTTCTGCAATTTTTTTTATCATGCATGTCACACACTGTTGATTTAGGGGATGCAAGGTGCATAAATGTTTCCTCCTGTGAGTGTTTCTGTGGGTGTCTGTGTTTATGTCTTTGTGCTTTGGTTTGTGTCTGAGTGTGTATGTATTTTTTTTCGGTGGTTCTCTCTGTGAGGGTGGGTGTGTATGTCTTTGTGCATTTTCTGTGGATGTCTGTAAGGGTGTGTGCATATGCCTTTGTGTATTTTCTCTGGATGCCTCTGTGAGGGTGGGTGTGTATATCCGTTTTCTGTGGATGTCTCTGTAAAGGTGTGTGTGTATGTATGTATGTATGTATGTGTTTTCTGTGGATGTCTCTGTGAGGGGGTGTGTTTTCTGTGTGTGTGTATGTATGTATGTATGTATGTGTTTTCTGTGGATGTCTCAGTGAGAGTATGTGTATGTATGTCTTTCTGTTTTTTATGTGGTTGTCTCTCTGTGTGTGTGTGTATGTCTTTCTGTGTTTTCTGTGGGTGTCTCTGTGTGTGTGTGTGTGTATGTCTTTATGTGTTTTCTGAGGCTGTCTCTGTCGGTGTTTCCTTGGGTGTATGTGCAAGTTGGAGTTTGTGTGTGTGTATTGTCTGTTCCTTTTGACCTTACTACTGATTATTCACATCTTTCTATAGACTTTGAGACTAATGAGACCTTTACGGAAGTCACCAATCCACCATTTAACCTTTATATTATTGTTTAGGCAGTTCAGGGCCCTTCCTTTCAGCCACTGCATGCTGTTGTCATCATTTAGTTGGCATCTTCCTTTACAAAAAGATAATCAGAACTCCATATTTTGTTTTCTAAATCTCCTTTTTTTACAAAACTGTAGTCTACCTCATTACTTGTAATCAAGTGCTGAGTGACTGTTTGGGTGCCTGTGTCTGAGTGTGTTTGTGTGTTTCTTTGCGTGTCTGCTAGAGTGTCTATATGTGAATCCTTATGTGGTGTGTGTGTTTCAGTGTATGAGTGTGTCTGTGTGTTTGTATATTACTACCTTTACAACATTTCCAAGTTTTAATAGACACTTAAGAATAAAGTGCATATACGTTTTAGTCACCTGGTCAAAAATTGCACATGTCAAAGGGCGGGGGGGGGCCCTGATCAATGGTTAAGTCAGGGGCCCCAAAATTTCGAGTGGCGGCCCTGAACATGTGTATATAGTGCATGTGTGTATGTAACATGTATGTAGGTGTAGCATATGTATATAGTGCATCTGTGTGTGTATAAGAGTGTGTGTGTGTGTAGCATGTGTATATAGTGCATGTGTGTAGCATGTGTATATAGTGTATGTGTGTGTAGCATGTGTGTAGTGAGTGTGTGTGTAGCATATGTATATAGTTCATGTGTGTGTATATAGTGCATGTGTGTGTAGCATCTGTATATAGTTCATGTGCGTGTAGCATGTGTATATAGTGCATGTTTGTGTGTGAGTGTGTGTGTGTGTAGCATGTGTGTAGGTGTAGCATATATATATAGTGCATGTGTGTGTGTGTTTGTGCATTGCATGACTGGTAACTTGTAGAATCCACTTTTAAACACATGCATACAAAAAAAACAATAAAAATTGTCACTAGGAATAGGGTCACCTTGCTTTCGCTTTACTTTTTAGGTAACATAGGATGATTACAATAATATTTGTGTGATTTAGACAGCTTGAACGCTCTGTGAGTGTTTCTACCCAGCATTCTAAATTTACATTTAACTGTCACATTATTGCTAACTGGTATCAAATAATTAGTATATTTCTAAAATCTGAATATTTGTTTAGATGCATTAAATACAGAATAACTTACGGCTAGATTACGAGTTTTGCTGTATGAGGGGTGTGGTAATAACTTGCACGTTATTGTCACCGCTCACTTCCCTACAGTGCTGGTACTACAGGTTTTCATAAACCCAGCGTTAACAGGCAAGAAGTGAGCATAGAGCAAAATTGAGCTCCATACCACACTCCAATACCAGCGCTGCTGAAAGCTGCGGTGAGCTGGTTTTACGTGCTCGTGCACAATTTCCCCATAGACATCAATGGGGAGAGCCGGTTGAAAAAAGTCACCTGCAAAAAAGCAGCGTAAAGCTCCGTAACGCAGCCCCGTTGATTCCTATGGGGAAACTAAATTTATGTTTACACCTAACACCCTAACATGAACCCTGAGTCTAAACACCCCTAATCTTACACTTATTAACCCCTAATCTGCCGCCCCCGATATTGCCTGAAAACCTACATTATACTTATTAACCCCTAATCTGCCGCTCCGGACATCGCCACCACCATAATAAACATATTAACCCCTAAACCGCTGCACTCCTGCCTCGCAAACACTAGTTAAATATTATTAACCCCTAATCTGCCACCCCTAACATTGCCGCCACCTACCTACATTTATTAACCCCTAATCTGCCGCCCCCAATGTCGTCGCCACTATACTATATTTATTAACCTCTAAACCTAAGTCTAACCCTAACCCTAACACCTCCTAACTTTAATATAATTAAAATAAATCTAAATAAAACCTACTATTATTACCTAAATAATTCCTATTTAAAACTAAATACTTACCTGTAAAATAAACCCTTAGCTAGCTACATTATAACTAATAGTTACATTGTAGCTAACTTAGGGTTTATTTTTATTTTGCAGGCAAGTTTGTATTTATTTTAACTAGGTAGAATAGTTACTAAATAGTTATTAACTATTTATTAACTACCTAGTTAAAATAAATACAAATTTACCTGTAAAATAAAACCTAACCTGTCTTACACTAACACCTAACATTACACTACAATTAAATAAATTACATTAATCAAATTACATTAATCAAATACAA
The DNA here is from genome assembly GCF_027579735.1 of Bombina bombina. Classification (NCBI taxonomy): domain Eukaryota; kingdom Metazoa; phylum Chordata; class Amphibia; order Anura; family Bombinatoridae; genus Bombina; species Bombina bombina. Next base: position 47,680,614 of record NC_069504.1, on the reverse strand, counting down.
TTACCTAAATTAAAAAATTAAAAAAAAAAAACAACAAAAAAACAAAAAACACTAAATTACACAAAATAAAAAAGAAATTATCAGATATTTAAACTAATTACAGCCAATAGAATGCGAGCTCAATCCTATTAGCTGATTGCATCAACCAATAGGATTTTTCACCTTTAATTCCGATTGACTGATAGAATTCTATCAGCCAATTGGAATTCAAGGGACGCCATCTTGGATGACATCATTTAAAGGGACCTTCATTTGTCGTTAGTCATCGGAAGAAGAGGATGCTCTGCGCTGGATGTCTTGAAGATGGAGCCGCTCCGCGCCGGATGGATGAAGATAGAAGATGCCGTCTGGATGAAGACTTTTGCCCATCTGGAGAACCACTTCTGCCGTCTTGGATTAAGTCTTTTCCCTGGCTTTGTTGAGGACTTCTTGCCGCTTGGATGAAGACTTCTCCCGGCTTCATTGAGGATGGATGTCCGGTTTTCAAAACTGTAAGTGGATTTTCGGGGGTTAATGTTAGGTTTTTTTAAGGCTTTTTTGGTGGGTTTTATTTTTAGATTAGGGCTTTTGGGCTGAAAAAGAGCTCAATGCCCTTTTAAGGGTAATGCCCATACAAATGCCCTTTTCAGGGCAATGGGGAGCTTATGTTTTTTTAGTTAGGATTTTATTTGGGGGGTTGGTTGTGTTGGTGGTGGGTTTTACTGTTGGGGGTTGTTTGTATTTTTTTTTTTACAGGTAAAAGAGCTGATTTATTTGGGGCAATGCCCTGCAAAAGGCCCTTTTAAGGGCTATTGGTAGTTTAGCTTAGGCTAGGTTTTTTTTTTTTTTTTTTTTTGATAGGGCTATTAGATTAGGTGCAATTAGTTTAAATATCTGATAATTTCTTTTTTTATTTTGTGTAAAAAAAAATTGTAATTTAGGTAATTGTATTTAATTAATTTAATTTATTTAATTGTAGTGTAATGTTAGGTGTTAGTGTAAGACAGGTTAGGTTTAATTTTACAGGTAAATTTGATTTATTTTAACTAGGTAGTTAGTAAATAGTTAATAACTATTTAGTAACTATTCTACCTAGTTAAAATAAATACAAACTTGCCTGTAAAATAAAAATAAACCCTAAGCTAGATACAATGTAAATATTAGTTATATTGTAGCTAGCTTAGGGTTTATTTTATAGGTAAGTATTTAGTTTTAAATAGGAATAATTTAGGTAATGATAGGAATTTTTATTTAGATTTATTTTAATTATATTTAAGTTAGGGGGTGTTAGGGTTAGGGTTAGATTTAGGTTTAGGGGTTAATAAATTTTGTATAGTGGCGGCGACCTTGGGGGCGGCAGATTAGGGGTTAATAATATTTAACTAGTGTTTGCGAGATGGGAGTACGGCGGTTTAGGGGTTAATATGTTTATTATAGTGGTGGCGATGTCCAGAGCGGCAGATTAGGTGTTAATAATTTTATTTTAGTGTTTGCGATGCGGGAGGGCCTTGGTTTAGGGATTAATAGGTAGTTTATGGGTGTTAGTGTACTTTTTAGCACATTAGTTATGAGTTTTATGCGACAGCTTTGTAGCGTAAAACTCATAACTACTGACTTTAGATTACGTTAAGAATCTTGCGAGATAGGCTGTACTGCTCACTTTTTGGTCTCCCAGAAAAAGCTTGTAATACTGGCGCTATGGAAGTCCCATTGAAAAAAGAATTTATGCAAATTGCGTAAGTTAATTTGAGGTACGGCTAAAAAAGTGTGCGGTGCTCCTAAACTTGCAAGACTCGTAATACCAGCCGGAGTGAAAAAGCAGCGTTATAACCCATAACGCTGCTTTTTCACTCATAATGCAAAACTCGTAATCTAGCCGTTAGTTACTGTAACTTGGGTTGGTTATTATTCCATTCTCTTTTTCACTGCTGTGGGCCATTATTATTAATATTATTTTTAGTTTCTCCTGATCAAGACCCAAGTTTTAACAAACGCCAGTCAATTCCCATTTAGATGGGGCTGTGAAAAGTATTTAGCAGGCTATGCTGCGATCCCAGGAGTTCATTAACAGAGAGATGAAGCCCACTAAAGGTCAGTGCCACACGCAATATTTCACAGCAGAAAACCATTTCCTGCAGTAATCTCTCATAGCATTTGTACCAGAAAGAGATAAATGTCAGGAAAAGTAACTTAGTCCGGCTAAGACACGAGTCCTGAGGGGAAACTCATTTCATTTGCCATTTTCGCACATTGATTCATTTTTCCTGTGTATATTTCTGGGACGTGAGTTTAAATATTTTAAGGAGTTTAGGGAAGGATTTTGGTGCTATATACTGGTTCTGGGCTGGATATATAGGTGTGGAGGTGCTAGAAATAAGTCACTCCAATATCCCAATATTCCAGGGTTTATTCTCCCTATCCTACTTATAAACTATAGCTACAGTATACAGCACAATGCACTTTAAATTAACTGCTGCAAAGGATAGATGTATAAACTAAAAAGAAAGCAGGTCATTGAATTTGATGTCCCTAAATTTGTCAATTCTCTAAATCTTCAGTTTCTTATTAACAAAATAAAAGCCGTTTTGTTTGCAAAATATTGTATTGTTCAGCCTTTTGTCTCTGTCGCTTTTGCTAAAGCTAATTAGAGAAAGGTATAAATGAGCAACAATCAGTGTGTAGAATGTAGTAGTGTAAGTAAAGATTTTGGTATAGATTATAAGTGGAGTGGTAATTTGTGAGAGATTTCTAGGGAGCTTGATCACAAGTATATTGGGGGTATCTGAGCGCTCGTGTTACACTTGGGATAAAAGGAACGTGGTTCCTTCAGTGAGATATAGATTTGTGCAACAAAGCCACTCATTAGTTTCAATAGTATAATCAGTGCTTTTATATAAAACACGGTTTACAGTGCCATAAATGTTTAAAAACACACAATAGTGACCTGGAAAAGCTGAGCAGACTTTGTATGCAAGATATTAACATCCTGCACTGTTTATAATTCTTTTTTTATAAAACAAAGTTAGAAAAAATTGATAATGGACAATTTTACAGCACAATGCATATAAACTGCACATCACACACACATATGTTCTATATACCCACAATGCCCTAGCGCAAATGGATGAAATTAATACTATAATGTTATTCTTCTTTAAAAAATAACATTGATTTGACATCTAAATATAAATGTTATTGTCAAACCATTATAACATGAAATAGTGTACTTTCAAATATAGCCTTAAAGGGACAGTCTACTCCAAATTCAAATCTCATGATTCAGATGGGGCATGCAATTTTAAACAATATAACAATTTACTTTTATCATCAAATTTGCATTGTTCTATTGATATTCTTTGTTGAAAGCTAAACCTCACAGTTAGACAGTCCTAGTTCGTGTGTGACATATATATAACATTGTGCTCACTCTAGTGGAGTTATTTATGAGTCAGCACTGATTGGCTAAAATGCAAGTCTGTCAAAAAAACTGAGATAAGGGGGCATTCTGCAAGAGCTTAGATACAAGGTAAGCACAGAGGTAAAAAGTATATTAATATAACCGTGGTGGTTATGCACAACTGGGAAATGGGTAATAAAGGGATTATATACTGTATATATTTAAATGATACTAATTATGGAATAGACTGTCCCTTTAATTAATCTAGACAATGTTATATTAAAGGGACAGTATAGTGAGATTGTTTTTAAATACTCTCTCCTTTTTCATGCAGAATTTTTGTAATGGCTGATATATGTTCTATATATATACAAAATGACTTAAATATCAAGTTACAAGAAGCTGCAATTACACAGCTTTCATCAGCTCTGACTGAACACATCTGTACAGTAACATTTAACGCAGCACAATAGTGAAATGCATTAACCCCTTGGCTAACAGCCAGGGATGCACTAACATTGATGTGTTTTTTGCAATTCTAGTGGTAAAATGAATAATATTTAAATAATCATTAAAAATGTAATATATAAAAATCATTCACAGGATATTCTGGAGCAACTATTGTGATATTTCAGGGGAAGGGCCTGCCCCTTTATAAAAAAAAATAAAGTATAACATGTGCAGCATATTTTTACTTTAAACAGGTTTAGAGTGAGATGCTACCACCACCATGATACAAATGTGTTACCTTGATATAAAGATTAAAGGTACAGAACTATTTCTTTACAATGTTGCTTGCATGTGGGGACAGGTCTGATAACGTCCTGCAGGGGGCAGTGTAGGTCACTAAGTATACTCAGATGTCTTATATAGTGACACTACACATTTGTGATAATGATATTCTAGGTGTTAGTGTCAGAATAAGTGCGTGATAAAGGTTATATATAATATGACCATGCTTTTCAGTGTTGCACAAAGCTGGTAATTCTAATTTCCTCAACTTAATTTAAACAGAATAAGTACACACATTTATACCAGATAGATAGACACAGACAGAATTAAAAGTTCAGTAGTGGTGGACCTACTCAACAGAGGACAGTGTTGCAAGCCTACCCCCCCACCACCACCACCATCATAATAATACAATTTACATGTATCTCTGATGACAAATTAAATACATACATACTAGAGATGTAAATTAGTTTTCTTACAAATGCAAATTGGTAATGAAAAACATAATTCATTAGTATTCTTTTTGTTTAAATTATCTTTAAGGGGTTGGATACTTATATTTAGGGCACTGGAGAGACACTAAGGCACTTATCTTCTTCACAGCGCCTAGGAGGCTTAGCACGGCAGCTCCCAGGGCCAGCGCTAAGGAGCCGCAAAGCCAAGCCTCCTGTAGCTTTGGAACATTTATATTTGTTTAAACAAAGTAAATGTTCTTCAAATATTCAGTATGCATTTTGTTTAAAATGTAACAAATACTGAATAGTGCAGCCAACGGATATATGGGAAATAAATTTCCCCTGAATATTTGTTCCAATAGATTCGGAAGAACCACATTTGTGGGTGCTGCACAAGTCTAATACATACTGATAATGAGCATGCTGCGCTTTATAATGATACAGAGTATTTATACACAGTCAGTAAACACACTGTGCTGTATAATAATGTGAGTGACTATACACTGATGAGTACACTGCTCTGTATAAATATAATGAGTATGTATACTGTGATAAATACGCTGTGCTGTATAATAATGTGAGTGACTATACACTGATGAGTACACTGCTCTGTATAAATATAATGAGTATGCATACTGTGATAAATATGCTGTGCTGTATAATAATGTGAGTGACTATACCCTGATGAGTACACTGCTCTGTATAAATATAATGAGTATATATACTGTATAAATATGCTGTGCTGTATAATAATGTGAGTGACTATACCCTGATGAGTACACGGCTCTGTATAAATATAATGAGTATGTATACTGTATAAATATGCTGTGCTGTATAATAATGTGAGTGACTATACACTGATGAGTACACTGCTCTGTATAAATATAATGAGTATATATACTGTATAAATATGCTGTGCTGTATAATAATGTGAGTGACTATACCCTGATGAGTACACGGCTCTGTATAAATATAATGAGTATGTATACTGTATAAATATGCTGTGCTGTATAATAATGTGAGTGACTATACCCTGATGAGTACACTGCTCTGTATAAATATAACGAGTATGCATACTGTATAAATATGCTGTGCTGTATAATAATGTGAGTGACTATACCCTGATGAGTACACTGTACTGTATAGATATAATTAGTATATATACTGTATAAATATGCTGTGCTGTATAATAATGTGAGTGACTATACACTGATGAGTACACTGCTCTGTATAAATATAATGAGTATATATACTGTATAAATATGCTGTGCTGTATAATAATGTGAGTGACTATACCCTGATGAGTACACTGCTCTGTATAAATATAACGAGTATATATACTGTATAAATATGCTGTGCTGTATAATAATGTGAGTGAGTATACCCTGATGAGTACACTGCTCTGAATAAATATAACGAGTATGCATACTGTATAAATATGCTGTGCTGTATAATAATGTGAGTGACTATACCCTGATGAGTACACGGCTCTGTATAAATATAATGAGTATATATACTGTATAAATATGTTGTGCTGTATAATAATGTGAGTGACTATACCCTGATGAGTACACTGCTCTGTATAAATATAACGAGTATGCATACTGTATAAATATGCTGTGCTGTATAATAATGTGAGTGACTATACCCTGATGAGTACACTGTACTGTATAGATATAATTAGTATATATACTGTATAAATATGCTGTGCTGTATAATAATGTGAGTGACTATACACTGATGAGTACACTGCTCTGTATAAATATAATGAGTATATATACTGTATAAATATGCTGTGCTGTATAATAATGTGAGTGACTATACCCTGATGAGTACACTGCTCTGTATAAATATAACGAGTATGCATACTGTATAAATATGCTGTGCTGTATAATAATGTGAGTGACTATACCCTGATGAGTACACGGCTCTGTATAAATATAATTAGTATATATACTGTATAAATATGCTGTGCTGTATAATAATGTGAGTGACTATACACTGATGAGTACACTGCTCTGTATAAATATAATGAGTATATATACTGTATAAATATGCTGTGCTGTATAATAATGTGAGTGACTATACACTGATGAGTACACTGCTCTGTATAAATATAATGAGTATATATACTGTATAAATATGCTGTGATGTATAATAATGTGAGTGACTATATCCTGATGAGTACACTGCACTGTATAGATATAATTAGTATATATACTGTATAAATATGCTGTGCTGTATAATAATGTGAGTGACTATACACTGATGAGTGCACTGCTCTGTATAAATATAGTGAGTATGCATACTGTATAAATATGCTGTGCTGTATAATAATGTGAGTGACTATATCCTGATGAGTATACTGCTC
>NC_069504.1:47616180-47668680 GCF_027579735.1 Bombina bombina | reverse complement strand
GGGTCTTTTCATATGCAAAAGAAGGGGGAGGGGGGAGTGTCTTATTTCCCACTTGCAGTGGGCTTTTCAACCACCTTTTCAACAGAGCCAAACTGACAGCTTCTAAGTAAGTTTTTAAACAGTTTTATACTGGATTTTTATATCAGTATCTGTGCATCTTATTCTTTATAGTAGTGTCTATTACATGCAGTTATATGAAAATGAGTGTATACTGTCCCTTTAAGGTGTTTGGTGCCACAGTGATTACTGAGAGAGTCACAGACTGAACAACAATGAAATGGTACTGCGTACGTGAAACGTGATCAGTTTACAAATCAGGGCATGTAATTTGTTTAATTTGAATGTCCCTTTAAATATTGGGATCATCATGCAGCTAACACATATAGAATGAACAAATACAGCTACATAAAATACCTTACAGTATAGAAATAGTGGTAAATGCTCTACTTGTGAGGTTGTCAGAGTGCAGGATATAATGACACATATAACTGCATATCTGACAATTTGCCAAGTTTCAGATAAGTGTCAGCATGTAATGTCCCTGTCATTGCATATGTGATTATACTGTAGATATGTAATCTCTGTCACTCACTTGTGTCCTTATCACAGCACTCCCTATTTATACCTATTCCTAATTATTAAGCACTATTGATCTCTGCTTTTTCCCTGTCACTCTCACTTCTCTCACTTTAACCTTTGTGGTCAGGCCCAGAGCCTTGTCCTTGACACTCCTCGGAGTCTGCCAACTTTATGAGACCCAGGCGCATCTCCTACTCAATGCCAGCTAATGCTTAGACCTGGCAGTCTCCTCTAAACCCCAGGAGATTCCGGCTGCAACTAAGTTCCATGATTTCATTTCACACAATCTAAATGATTTATCAGAGCTCTTGCATAGCTATGACTTGGGTCAAATGCTTCTAATTTGATGTGTGGCCTTTTAAAATAAATAAAAAGAATTAACCCTGGGGTGGAAAGCGATGCACAAGGGTTTACTATTTATTTATTGAACAGTAGGGAATAACAAAAAAAAAAACTGGTGTACATGTTTAGAAAAGGGTAGACATATTTTTTGAATAGATACAAATAATTAAAAATAAAGTAAAATGTTTTAATGAAAAGTAAAAATATTAAGTAAATAATATATAAACCATAACATTAACCCCAAACCCTGTCCTCAAATCTGGCTCTAATCTTAACCCTAGCCTTAACCACAACATTTACCCAAACACTTATCCTAGTATTAATTATATCCCAATGCTCAATCCCTAACCCAAACTTTACTCTTAACCACAACTCAAGCCCTCACTCAGTGGAGTCTCCACCAATGTTTTGTATATGGGGTCTTGACAAGAGGGGCAGGGATATGAAACCCAAATTGTTTCTTTCATGATTCAGATAGAGCAGCAATTTTAAGTAACTTTCTAATTTACTCCTATTATCAATTTTTCTTTGTATCTTTATTTGAAAAGGCAGGAATCTAAGCTTAGGAGACAGCCCTTTTTTATTTAGCACCTGAGTAGCGCTTGCTGATTGGTGGCTACATTTATTTTTTTGTAGTTTTGTAATCACATAGCACAACAGCTAAGTGAATCAACTTTCTGAAAGCATTAACACCTTGTTCGCAGCAATTGTTTTTCAGTGGTCAGCCCCACATAACAGGCTTTATATAGGAGTCATTTCAGACTTGTTAGCAGAGTAGATACAGCAGAATTCCCACTGTTCTACAGAATGCCAGTTAGTAACAGGTATAAATACATAATAAAAGTATACTGAATAGTTTGTGTAATTTAAGTTTTTATATTACAGTTTCAAAGCTTATCATGTTCATTTAACCCTAACCAAAAATATCACAATGAAACAAATTAGCCCTAACCCAAAATATTACAATTAAACCATTTAACCCTAACCTAAAATATCACAACAAATTTGCCCTAACCTAAAATATCACAATGAAACAAATTAGCCCTAACCTGAAATAATAACAATTAAACAAATTAACCCTACCCTAAAATATCACAATGAAACAAATTAACACTAACCTGAAATATCACAATAAAACAAATTAACCCTAACCTAAAATATCACAATTAAACCATTTAGCCCTAACCTAAAATATCACAATTAAACCATCTAGCCCTAACCTAAAATATCACAAAAAACAAATTAGCCCTAACATAAAATATCACAATTAAACAAATTAACCCTAACCTAAAATATCACAATAAAACAATTTCATTTTAACTTAAAATATCACAACAAATTAGCCCTAACCTAAAATATCACAATGAAACAAATTAGCCCTAACCTGAAATACCACAATTAAACAAATTAACCCTACCCTAAAATATCACGATAAAACAAATTAGCCTTAACCAAAAATATCACAATAAAACAAATTAACCCTACCCCAAAATATCACAATAAAACAATTTAACACTAACCTAAAATATCACAATAAAACAATGTTTGGCTGCAAACTTTGGCAGCCAAATGGTTAAGCAGCGGGAATTAGCACGTTTCTGTTGCATAGTCTGTATTCTTTTGTATAAACAGTTGAATAGTTCTTTTTTAAGACAACTAAAGTCAGCTATTCAGTAATGTTTGGGCATATTGTTGTATCATTATTTATATTGCTGTATTGGCAACTGTCTATGATTTAATGTCATTCATACTTGTGCATTTATAGATATAGGTACAAAATATAAAGCCTGTCCACCCCTGCACTTTTTTTTAGTATAATTGACTATAAGAGAATCAATACCCTTGTGCTGTTCTCTTTCATTAGAGTCGAGTTTCCCATTGTGGAGCAGGGACAAGGGTAAGGTTTGTAGAAATCAATTCCAGCTCTTTGGCATTGTGCCATTGCTAAGAGAGAGCCCAGTAACACAATATAGCATGAGGCAAGAGAACCGTCACAAGCAGGTCCTCTTAGTGCAGATGGGTGGAAAATTACACCAACCCAGTGTGACAAGGAGGGCAGAAATTAATATGGGACACTAGGGGAACAAACGCAGAGATTCCCTCTTAAAATTCAGAAAATATAACGGATGCATTGAAAATGCAACATAAACTCACCAACATGTACATTTATGAAATAGTTTGGGTTGTAATGTAAGATGTATAATTATACAAAAAAATTAAAACTTTCATGATGTATTTTGCTGCTTTTACCTGTAATTCATCTCTCAAAAATGTTGGGTTTCCCAATTCAGAGAATAAGAAGTGCACACTGCAGACTTCAAACACTTACAAAATAAGGTATTAATGTATCTGGAAAGGTTTTGCATTCGGCTTGCATGTAAATTTATTGTAGAAGTAAAGTAGAAATGTGTAATTACAAATGTAATTTACATCCTTTAACTTGTAAAATATTCGGAAGTAGAATTGCATTTGAGCAGCACCAGCTTGTATTTGGGTAAATCATACATTTGAACACAAAATTCTGCACAACCACTATTTACCTAATTGACCTCAGCAAAAGAGATTAGATAAATTAAACCTAGGTTTCAAAATGCAGTCTCCAAATACACATGGAATTTGAAAATTATTGACAGAAAATAAGTCATATCTGTAATTACCAAGTGTTTAGCATACCTTTAAGGGAAATAATTTATAATGATTTAAGAAAGCAAACTTCAAAAAAACTTGGCTTTATTTTAAAGTGGACCTGGAATATTTCTGCATTGAATTTTATTGACCATTTAGTTTAATTGCAGAGTGAAAAATAAACTGTACAAAGAACAAATTAGCACCAATATAGTTAAATTGCACAGATTACCTTTGCCCCAATGATGGCTAAAAAGTGAACTATCTTTTAAGTATCTTCTAAGTATCTTCTTTTAACTATCTTTTAACTATCTTCTAAGTATCTTAGAATTTATTTATTTTTAAGTTTTTTCAACAAAAATAGAAATCTATATTAAAATAAAAAAAATGAAAACAAATATATGGATTAAACTATAAACAATTCTGTTGAAATGACATTTACAGCAGTATCCAGTTATTTTTCTTCATGCACAGAAAATACAGAGGAAGACATTAGGCACTTAATAATACCTGTGCAAATTCTGATACAAAATACACCAGAAAAATGTAAAAGAAAACCATAGACTTTATTACAGCACTATTGCTATGTGCCTTTATTTTGTAGTTATAGGGAAATTAATCCCAAATCACTTGTCACTGGTGTTTGTCCACTAACACATATGGGGCCGATTTATCAAAGTCTGGCGGACATGATTTGCTGTAGCGTATCATGTTCGCCAGACATCGCTTAATGCCGACAGCATATGCTGTCAGCATTTAACATTGCACAAGCAGTTCTAGTGAACTGCTTGTGCAATGCCGCCCCCTGCAGATTTGCGGATTGGCGGCCGCTAGCAGGGGGTGTCAATCAGCCTGATCGTATAGGATCGGGCAGATTGATGTTCGCAGCCTCAGAGGCAGCAGAACAGTTAAGAAGCAGTGGTCTTAAGACCGCTGCTTCATAACTGCTGTTTTCGGCGAGCCTTAAGACTTGTGCAGAAACAGGGGCGTCAGGGGTCATTCGGCCCTTGTTATATCGGCCCCCTAGAGTATACATATAATTCTATACAAATATACTTTATTAGCAATATAATAAAAACACTGGATAACAAAAAAAGTAAATATGTGCCTATGTGCAAAGGAAATTTCCTGTAAAACTTTACCCCTTCTAAAGCCGGATATAGCAGAGCTCACAAGTGACTACATGAGATGTAAATAGTCACCATAGTCCTCAAGACAAAGGAGTATATTTATCAATGTGCAGTGAACATAATACAAAGTAGCGTATCATGTCAGTCGCACATCGATAAATGCCGACATCATACGCTGTCGGCATTTATTATTGCACCAGCAGTTCTTGTGAACTGCTGGTGCAATGCTACCCCTGCAGATTTGCGGGCCAATCAGAGGGTGTTAATCAACCCGATCGTATTCGATCGGGTTGATTTCTGTCTGTGGCCTCAGAGCAGGTGGATAAGTTATGGAGCAGTGGTCTTTAGACCGCTACTTCATAACTTCTGTTTTGGCTTGCCGGAAACAAGGGGCATCGCTTGATAAATATGCCCCAAAGAATTAAGTCCCTTGCAATTACAATGTAGGTATATCCTATCTAGGCACTCTGCTGAATAGCATTGACAGTCTGTTGAATCCAACTAGTGAGCCTTTTGTGATTGGACGCCATATGCAGCCCAGATCATGATGTCATCAGTGGGTGGAGCTTGGCAGCCATTTCAAAGTGGCCAGAAACAATATTCATTTTAAAATAACTTTTTTACCATTCCTGCTGCATGATATAGAAAAGGGACAGGAGGCTATTTGCAGCTTAAACTAAGGTAAGTACTTTAAGATGACTAAGGTGTAGCCTGTCCCTTTAAAAGTACAAAATACAACGTGTAATTGTTGTTTTTTTGTAAAACGGGTTGAAAATGGTCATTCCATGGGCGTATATGACATTTTCTCTCAAATCCCAATGTAATTCTATAAAAATCTTCACACTACAAATCTCACTGTTTTTTTTCTTGCCAGTTAAAAAGTGTTGAGTTTTCACCAAAATACTCAAATACTACTTATTCTGAAAAGAAAAACTATGCATACAAAACTTACAGATAATTTAGTGCACAATGCACTGAAAACAGCGTAATTTGATTTGTATTAAGCATAATATTTATGTTTTTAAAACCCGCAAGTTCCCCCTCTGTACTTTGCCCTCCATTGTGAACTTTTACCGAGCAGAGAGCTCTCTCATTATTTGTATGGGAGACATCTTGCTACTTGCAGGGACAGACCCTTTTTTATGGAATTCCATGAGAGCTGCCCCTGCAAGTGTTGGAGTGGAAAACCGCGTCTAGACTTGCAATCTTTACAGATATGGACCCTAAGTAACTAGATAAAGGTATAGCGGTCTAGTTAACACATAAACATAAGGATTTCAGCACAATATGACAAAACATGATTATTTCTGCGTAACTTACGTGTTGTGCAGCACACACCATCCGCAGTGAGGATCTCCAGAACCCAGGCATTCTCTGCAACTTCCATACTGCGCACATGACTCAACTGGTACCCGCGTAAGCTGTGGGAAAGAAATAACACGTAAATAATGTGTGTTCTATCAGCCAAGTCTACAAAATACACATAAATGCAATGTCACAAGGGAGAGAAAAGTTGTGATGTTTTGTAACTTTTTATTTTACACGTTTTCATTGCATCAGACTTAAAGGGACACTGTAAGCAAAAACAAAGTTAGCAAAAATTGTTTAAACGTTTAGAAACAATTTTTTTTTTAATGCACTTCTGTTTTTAAATATCTACCTTTTAGCCGCAACTTTAATTTTATTTATCATCGGTTTCAAAACCCACTCCGTGGGTACCGTTGCAGGTTGTCCATTCCGGGCTGACAACCCCAGTTGGAATATGGCGGCACTTAGACGCAATGCGTATGAGCAAGCTCTATCCCCGTCCTTGAAGACGTCACTCAATGGATGTCTCTGCCGAGAGTAAGAGAGCCGCTCTAATACGCATGTATTTTTTATTACTTTGTGGGTAATTTTGGCACCAGGGAGAGCAATTGCAGATGCGCAAATTAAACTAACTAAATGCGCTTGCGCAGGGTGACAAAATTGTCATATAATTTATTCATGAAATCTAGATACTATTGGACAATTATTTAAAGCATGTACGGCCCATATTTGGGGGTTGGATGTTGTGACATCATTGCCTAAAATTAAAACTATATTTTATAACGATATGCAGCATCGTTTTATTAAAAAACTAGGTACATTATGTTATATTTAGGTATGGTATAAGATATGTGTGGTCAGTTTGTGGGGGGGGGTGGAGTTAGTAATCCTTTAAAGGGACATGAAACCCAAAATGTATCTTTCTTGATTCTTACCGAGCATACAAATTTACTTTTTTCTCTTGACAATCTTTGTTAAAAAAGCAGGTAGGTTGGCTCAGGACTTGCCTGGAGCACTACATAGCAGCAGTTTTGTAAAAATGCTTTTATTAATGTTATAGACTAACAAGAACACTAGATGGCAGCAGTGTTTGCTGACATGTAGTGCACCAGACATATGTACGCTACCTACCTAGGTATGATCTTCAACAAATAATACCCTAAGAATAAATCAAATTTGATAACATAAGTAAATTGGAAACTTTTTTCAAAATTGTATGCTCTGTCTCAGTTGTGAAAGAACCATAGGTCCTTTCTTATTTATAAGTTGCATGTATCATGTCTACAAAATGAGAAATATTGCAAGAACAGGTAAAAAATATATAGAATCTGAAAGCTGTGAGACACCAGAAATGATTTGTTTATATTTATTTCTAAACATTTTATTTTCTATTTTCTCCTTTCTAGATTAAGATACTTTATCACAATCCAAACAAGTAATGAATATTTATCTGTAAAGGGGACACAATCTGTAGTTTATAAATGTATCTGCTAAATTGTTTACAAGCATTGCACACGTTATGATACTAGTTATATATATGTATATTGGAGCTGAAGGTAAATAGCCATATAATCAGGACTTGGATGTCACAGACAGAGATCTTGTACATGCTGGAAATGTTCTCACTCATGAAATCAAAGTACAATAATGTCTTCCTCTAAGGTAAGGTTAAGTTTAGGACTGGAATTAACCTATCGGATTAAAAATTGGTAGCAATGCATTCTGACATTCCTGCACATCTCCAACACAAATGGTAGCTCACCTGCCTATAAACTCGAAAATGATTCATCAACACACTGATGTCAACTCCCTCACTGCACCCACACCAGAAGTGTTTGTTTGTCATTGTTAGACCAGGACATAACCAGGAGACAGAGCTGACAATAATCCTCATTATGAAAGATAGTTTTAATCTTGTATTTATGTTCCTATTTATTTCATTGTGCATGACAAAGGGTGTATGGTCTACATGCCCCAGCCTCAGAGTGCTCTGAGCACACACACTATGTCCTGATTCATATATACTCATAAGATTGATGAACAGGTTTGTTGTAAAGGTGAGTTTGGGTTTATCACTTCACCCATCCATTCCAGCCTTTCATTAGGGGGTGCTCCTGTTATCTATTGCATGAGATGCTCAATATATGATATCAAGCAGATCAAAAAGCAAATGCAAAGTACGCTGACAAAATGGTTTATTTAGATGTTTGTAACTGTAATAATCACGTCTGTTTTGTTATGGTGCTTTAGTCTCACTAGATAAGACAAAAGGTGTCTTTAGATGCTGGTCATCGGTAGCCTAGAGGCGCGGTCATGATTTTCCACCTACACCTCAGCCAGCATGCAAAATTAAACTTTCCAACTTACTTCAATTGTTTTTTATATGCACACTTTCTGAAGCTCCAGCATCTACTGCGCACAAGTTCACAGTGTATATGTATACCAGTCTGTGATGGGCTAATGGATGTCACATGATCCAGGGTGCAAGCAATTGAAAAATTAAATTAATTTGTCAGGAAAAATCTACTGCTTAGTTAAAATTCAAACTAAGTATTATTGCATTATATGTTTATTATGCACTTGTTAATTATGCAATTCTGCGGCATTTAATGGGTCTTCAAAAGAAAAGTACAATGTACAACTACACACATTGGGCTCTATTTCTGTTTGCAGCTTTGGAGCCCTTGCAGTGCAGACCACTGTTTTCTAACCTCTTTGCCACATCTGGGCTGGCAGATTAAAATTATCTGGGACTGATCAGACTGAGGTGATTGACAAGCCCTGCTCTTGTGCCAGCAGGAGGCACAATTGCTCAAGAGGGTCCTTTTCAATATTAGCTATCACCAGCCAATACTGGATCACTGGTAGTAAACCTTGCCCATAGCCCATATTATTAAAAATATGTGTGTGTAACTATTTAAAAAATTAAATACTTCAGTTTCACACAAAATATAAACAATCTTCTGTTTAAAGTTCTGAAAGTGAATTAGAAAGAAAATATCTCAGAATAAATATATATTTTTTGTTTTTATTGTTTACAGTCTCTGTATAAATATGAAGCCTTAAATGGACAGTCTACTTGAAAATTGTTATTGTTTTGCATAACCAGTACAGTTATATTAATATACGTTTTACCTCTGATTGCTTTGTATCTAAGCCTCTGCAGATTGCCCCCTCATCACAGTGCTTTTTACAAACTTGCATTTTAGCCAATCAGTGCTGGTTCTTGTATAACCATTATAATTCTCCACAGAAGTGAGCACAATTTAATCTATATGACACACATGAACTAACACTGACTGGCTGTTTTTCTATGATTTAAAAAGCATTGAAATAAGTGACCGCCTGCAGGGGCTTAGAAACGTATAGGTTATAAAGTATATGAATAAAAATGTTAGTTGTAGAAAACTGGGGTAGTAAAGTCATTGTCCCAAATTTATCAAGGTCTGTCGGACCTGATACGACAGTGCGGATCAGGTCCGACAGACCTCGCTGAATACGGCGAGCAATACGCTCGCCGTATTCAGCATTGCACCAGCAGCTCACAAGAGCTGCTGGTGCAACGCCGCCCACTGCAGAGTCGCGGCCAATAGGCCGCCAGCAGGGGGGTGTCAATCAACCCGATCGTACTTGATCGGGTTGGTTTCCGGCGATGTCTGTCCGCCTGCTCAGAGCGGACAGGTTATGGAGCAGCGGTCTTTGTGACCGCTGCTTCATAACTGCTGTTTTTGGCGAGCCTGCAGGCTCGCCAGAAACACGGGGCATCAAGCTCCATTCGGAGCTTGATAAATATGCCCCATTATCTCTATTTTTAAACAATACAAAAATCAAGTAGATTGTCCATTTAAATCTTTCAAATTGCTTTTATCACCCATCATTGGAAATATATCATTTATTTCCTTCTACCAAATAAAAAAAAGTATGTTCTGCCTCCCCTTCCCATGCTGAATAAATACACCAGGAAAGCCCACTCTCTCATTATTTCCCTGCACGTTTCCCCCCTGTCTTTCTTATATTTTGGCTTTATCGATTAGCGTCCACTTATGCTTTAGGCATGAAAGGATCACAGGAGAACTTGCTTTGCCATGATGCCTGGAGGGTTTAAAATGTAGGTGTATCTTGGCAAAATCAATAAAAGCATGAATAGAATACCCCATATGTGATATCTCTTTGTAAATCTCAAAGGAAAATGTTTTAACCCTAAGTTTGAATAAAAATGTTTTTTTGCACTACACCTGTATTAGCAAAAATGATTCTAGTAAATGTTATCACTTACTACATTTGCAAGGAGCATATGCATATATGCCTCATGCACCTGCATTCACAAATAGTCTCTGCTCAAAGAGTGTATATTGGGTTGTGAGTGAATAAATTTGCATCATGGCTGATAAATTCATAACCAACCTAAGTTTTATGGCTTTTAACCCTTTAACAACCACAACGTACCCTCTACGTCGCTGGTCGTTAATGGTTTTTCAGGTCATAGTAGCGTGGGTCTTGCTGTGACTGGCATGACAGTGCTATTACGACCTCCCTTCGGGCTGCAGCGCAGGTGCGAATTTGTATCTGCCAATAACTGGCCACAGCATAGTAAATGATATAAACATACTAAGGAGGCTTTTTAAAAATCTTCTAAAACATGTATTCTGTATGCAGATCTTTTGTAATGTAGAGTTTAGTTACTGGCATATAATTATGTCCTTGTAGTCACAGAAAGACATTTAAATGCCTTTTGATTAAACATATATAGAAATTACAGTAAGTCTGATGTTCCCTAGATGATAAATATATTTGTTTCAAGGTCATATTTTTTTTGCTTAAAGTATTTGTTCCCTGAATAGGAAAGATGCAGAAGATGTAACAGGGATATCACACTTTTTATAATTAGAAGCCATTCTATTATATATATATATATACACTCATATATATTATTTTTTTTATTGCAAAGGAACACTAAACAAAAAAAAACTATTAGTAAAAAGGATATCAATGCACTGCTGTGTTATAGCAACATATCAGATTTATTCTTTGCTGCAAATGAGTTAAACACATAGATAATGTCAGTTGCACTACTGGGAGTTTACTGGACACACTTTGTGAGCCAATAAGGGACATGTGTGTAGCCACCAATCACCAACTAGATATCAATAGTGCATTGTTGCTTCTAGGCTACCTAGGTGCGCATTTCAACAAATGCTATTAAGGGAACATAGTAAATACACTCTGCTGACTTCTTAAGACTAACCCTGCTACACAAATGTCCCTAATCGGCTTTATCAGAAAACAACTCAAAACAATGTATTTTATACTAACTGTATGACTGTAGAGCCCAGATTAGCAAATAAGGCAAATTGTGGGTTGGAGTTTGGTTATTGAAAAGTAATTGTAGTAAGAAATATGTTTTAAAAACCTGGCTGATTTGTTATTCTACAGTAACCCAACAGTAATGTCTTGTAATTACAAGGTGTTTACTGTCCCTACAAACACAGAACATGCTAAGATTAAACACACAGTCATATAGGCGAATAGCAATTTCTTCTTATAATTCTGTGTTATGAACAATACAAGCACAAATTAACTACTATTCATTCATTTAATAAATAGAATAAAATAGTAATGATGTAAAATGAACTTATATGTTAAGCTGCATTTCATAATCATAACTAGAAAAGCTTTTTTTCTGTTGCAATAAATAGGATACATGTAAAATTAAAAGGACAGTCTAGTCAAAAATACATTTTAATGATTCAGATAGGGCATGTCATTTTAAACAACTTTCCAATTAACTTTTATCATCAATTTTGCTTTGCTCTCTTGGTATTCTTTGTTGAAAGCTAAACCTAGGTAGGCTCATATGCTAATTTCTTAGCCCTTGAAGGTTTCCTCTTATCTGAATGCATTTTGACATTTTTTCACAACTAGAGGGAGTTAGTTCATGTGTGCCATAAAAGATAACATTGTGCTCACGCCCGTGGATTTACCTAGGAGTCCGCACAAATTGGCTAAAATTCATGTATGTCAAAAGAACTGAATTAAGGGGCAGTTGGCTTAGATACAAGGTAATCACAGAGGTAAAAAAGTGTATTAATATAACCGTGTTGATTATGCAAAACAGGGTAAGGGGTAATAAAGGGATTATCTATCTTTTTAAACATTAATAATTCTGGTGTAGACTGTCCCTTTAAAAGCCCACCTATTTTCAAATGTGCTTTATTCTCTTGGTATCCATTAGCATACCTCCCAACATTTCAAAATTCAAAACAGGGACACCCCCCCCCCCCCCGCGGCAAAAAATGGAAATGTGGTGGGCGGGGCTTAAAATCATAAGACCAAAGTAATATATATACAATTCTAAATAAAGTCATAGATTTTAATACACTTAAACAGAAAATCAAACACAAGCTCAAACCACTGGTATGGCTATGTAACCGCTGTATTTAATTATCCTTTGCAAAGACATTGCTAAATATTTTTATCTTAATTGGACATTTAATAATAAATTCTTTAAAACTGCTCTGCTTTCCCCATTAATATTCTAAATTCTGGCCTTTAAAGTGAAGATACACACACTACATAGCATACACTTACACATGAAGATAGACACGCACTACATAGTATACACTTATACATGCAGATGCACACACACATTACATAGCATACACTTATACAGGCAGCATACACTTATACATGCAGATACACAGACACTACATAGTATACACTTATACATGCAGACACATACATACTACATAGCATACACTTATACATGCAGATACACAGACACTACATAGCATACACTTATACATGCAGATACACAGACACTACATAGTATACACTTATACATGCAGACACACACATACTACATAGCATACACTTATACATGCAGATACACAGACACTACATAGCATACACTTATACATGCAGATACACACACACTACATAGCATACACTTATACATGCAGATACACACACACTACATAGCATACACTTATACATGCAGATACACACACACTACATAGCATACACTTATACATGCAGATACATACACACTACATAGCATACACTTACACATGCAGATACACACACACTACATAGCATACACTTATACATACAGATACACACACACATTACATAGCATACACTTATACATGCAGATACACACACACTACATAGTATACACTTATACATGCAGATGCACACACACATTACATAGCATACACTTATACATGCAGATACACAGACACTACATAGTATACACTTATACATGCAGATACACACACACTATATAGCATACACCTATACATACAGATACACACACACACTACATAGCATACACTTATACATACAGATACACAGACACTACATAGTATACACTTATACATGCAGACACACACATACTACATAGCATACACTTATACATGCAGATACACAGACACTACATAGTATACACTTATACATGCAGACACACACACAGTTATGGATACAGATAGACACACACAATACATCATATATGGGTATCTGTAATTCATTGTATGGGGTTCTGGGGTTGGCAAGCACATTAGCTGGCAGTCTGCGGCTGCCACTGTTCGTTACCCTGGTATTTGCACTGCTCTTTGTATAAAACTGAAGGCATGCTAGTATTATTATCCCCAGGGGTTAGACATCATCACTACCAGAGGTAGGTTAGAGAGGTCAGCATTACCCGTGGTCAGAGTGTATACAGCCTTCTTACTCCTGCTTAACCCACACACCATTCCTTTTCCACAGGGAAACAGGTATCTAACCCTGTGAAAGCAAAGCCAGCTGCTTCTTAGTATGGGCCCAACAGAATTAAATTTTTTTTTTTTTTTTTTTAATACCTGGGGCAAATCGGGACTGATGGCTAGCAACTCGGGACAGAGGGACAGACCCCTAAAATCGGGACTGTCCCGCGAAAATCGGGACAGTTGGGGGGTATGCATTAGTATGAGCTAGCTGGTGATTGGTGCCTGCATACATTTGTCTCTTGTGATTGGCTAACTAGATTTGTCCAGCCATATGTCAGTAGTGCAATGCTGTTACTTCAGCAAAGGATAAGACAAGAATGAAGCATATTTGATAATAAAAGTAAATTTAAAAAGTTGTTCAAAATTGTATGTTCTATGCGATTCATGAACACAATTTTGGGTGTTTCCTGTCCCTTTAAGGGGTTCAGTTCAGAAGCAATTGCATCTTTTTCTAAAAAAAAAATGATACTACCTGTTAATTAATCTTTGTTTCTTTTATGTATAAGAAATAAATATTTCAGAACTGTTTGCAAATCACAGACATTAACAACCCCCAACATAATACAGTTGTTTAGGGACTAGAGTTGTTTCCACACAGAATACATTTGCCAAACAAACACACAGAGAATAAATCAGCTGTGTTTGGCAATCAGATAAAAGTTTGACTTTTCCTTTCAGTTTTCTTTCAGTACAGTTCTTCTCAGAAGACTACAGCAGAGAAATGACAAAACAAAAAAAATCCCTGAAACTTGTGTGAGCTGAATACATTTCTGTACACAAATCCAATAAAATCAACAGTATTCTGGATACTAAACTGAACACAGACTTTCTTTTTAATTTCTGCAACTGTCCTCTAGGATTTGCTTGTCAAGATAGCAAACATTTTTTTTTTATCCAAGAAGCGAGAAAGTGTCTTTGTTATTTGTTTGTGTGTTCTTAATTGGTAAACAGTACAGAGCCTACTGCCTATTGTTTGTTTCAGTACTAGGAATAGAAGAAATGATGGCATTTTTATTATAAATAACTGGCTTTTCTGTGATATGGCCATTTGTATAGTGCTATCTATAATGAAATGAAATAAATAATGACATTAATACAAATAAATAGTTGATGCAACATTGTTTTAGTGCATTTAAAGGGATACGAAACCCAAAATTGTTCTTTCGTGATTCAGATAGAGCTTGTGATTTTAAGCCACTTTCTAATTTACTTCTATTATAATTGTTATTTGTTCTCTTGGTGTCTTTTGTTGAAAAGCAGGGACATTACCCCAGGAGCTGGCCCATTTTTGGAGAAGTATATGGCAGCAGTTTTATAAGAACGTTATACATTTGCAAGAGCACTAGATGGCAGCACTATTTCCTGCCATGCAGGGCTCCAGATGGCTACCTAGGTATCTCTACAACACAGAATATCATGGGAATGAAGCAAATTTGAAAATAGAAGTAAATTGGAAACATTTGTAAAATGTTATGCTCTGCCGGAATCACAAAAGAAAATGTTTGGGTTTCATATCCCTTTAAAGGGATTAAACTTGTGTATTTTCCGCAGTGCTATAAAAAGAACACATTTCAAATATTAACAGTATTTTCTTAACTGCCTAAACTGTTTACTCACTTGATACGTTCACCCTTACCAGTTAACTAATTAACCCCTTCAATGCCGAAAATGTCAGAAGCATTTGTGCGCAGCTGCATTTGCAGCCTTCTAATTACTAAAAACAATTGTAAATCCATGCATGTCTGCTATTTCCAAACAAAGGGGTCCCAGGAAAGCTTTTACAATCATTTATGTCATGATTGCACAAGTGGTATGTAAATTTAAGCGAGAAACCCAAAGTTTGTGATAAATGTAAAGATTTTTTTATATGATTGCATTTGGTGGGGAAAATGTGGCATCTAATATACCAAAATGCTAAAAATTCTCCAGTATTTTTACTTAAGTTTTACTCTATAATTCCTGGTAGCAAAGGGGTTAAGTGGTTGCTAGGAGACACATGCAATAGCTCCAGTCATTTCCATGCCCATGCTCAGTAGAGGATGTTTGCTGCAAAATTCGGGTGACAGTAGGACTTTTATAAAGGTGGCTGCCTTACCTCTCTACAGCCAGTGGCTACACTGAGATGAATTTATAAGTGTTCATTTTGCAAGAAAATAAATAACTTTTTCTTTTTACTAAAGGAGAACTTTATTATCACTTTATTTGATATACATAATTGTAGAAATGACTACTGCTTGTGATACCTTTTTCCAAAACCTTCAGACTCCAGGGTCCATTTTTTGTGTTTCATTTTGGATTGCAAAGTCTAGATTCTGCTCTTGAACTTTGTAAAAGTGTAATTAATTGTTTACCTCAGATGGATATATGCTCTGTCTATGGAATATGATGATGCTTTACTAAATAACCATCATAGGGGTAAATGTATTAAGCTGCCTTCTCAGCTCTTAAAGGGACAGTCAAGTCCAACATAAACTTTCATGATTCAGATAGAGAATATAATTTTAAACAATTTTCCAATTTACTTTTATCACCAATTTTGCTTTGTTCTCTTGGTATTCTTAGTTGAAAGCTAAACCTAGGAGGTTCATATGCTAATTTCTAAGCCCTTGAAGGACGCCTCTTCTCTCAGGGCATTTTGACAGTGTTTCACCACTAGAGGGTGTTAGTCTTTGTGTGTCATATAAATAACACTGTGCTCACGCACGTGGAGTTCAGGCGAGCCAGCTCTGATTGGCTAAAATGCAAGTCTGTCAAAAGAACTGAAATAAGGGGGCAGTTTGTCTATTTATATAACTGTGTTGGTTGTGTAAAACTAAGGAATGGGTAATCAAGGCATAATATATATTTTTAAACAATAAAAATGTTGGTGTAGACTGTCCCTTTAAGACTATGCAGAGCCCGTTTGCATGTGTTGTTTTCTCTCCATCACCTCAGAGGTGGTGAGTTCAATCACCTCAACACAATTAAAACAATGGCATTACTTTAATAAAGGACAATTTCCTCAATTATATTATATAATTAGTATTACAATATATCTGATAGGGTTGGTGCTGTGAGATGGGTTCATTTAGGACACATATTCAGTAAAGAACATAAAGAATAGTACATTATAAGCACTCCATACCTCATTAAAATATAATATATGGAGAGCAAATAATTTACTCTTTTTCAGTTCTTTACTGAATATGTGTCCTAAGAGTTCAATCACCCCAATGCTCATTCAGGGTGACACAATGAGTTGCACCCGAGCAGGGGGTAACATTGCACAAGAAACCTGTTGTGAAATGTTAAATTTCCCTGTGAAACGTGATTGCAGACAGACAGGTTCACTATTTGCCAACCTGTTCTCTTGCAAGAATGGTAAATGTTGCCCTATAATCAGGGGGGTATTAAGGCACAACGAGGCCGGTGCCTAGGGCGACACAAAATCTAAATACGCCCCTGCCTATAATCTTAGTCTTTGTAACAAGATTTATTTATACGTTCCCCGCAAGACTTTCTTTTGCATTCTCTATCACCAGAACTTTATCTGTTGAGCGCTTATTTCTTAAAAGGACAGTAAACACCTTTTTATATACCTTTCTATAGTCTTCTAATAGTTTAATATTTCAGCAAAGTCTGAACTTTATTAGAACAGATTAACATCTTGTTTTTCAAGTCAAAGTCCACCTTTCCTTATTTAGTCAAAGTCCACCTTTCCTTATTTAGAGAAGTCATTCTGGACTTGGGCTCACTACTCAAACCGCAGATATGTGGTAAGATTTGTTATTTGCAGAGCTGTTTAACTGCACAATAATTAAGCTTTTTATATTACAAACCCAAAGAGCAAGATTACAAGTCGTGCGGCAAATCAGTTGTGAAAACACAGTGCGCGTTATGGCTTTTTCGCATTTGGGGTTGCGCAGCTATTACAAGTTGCAAAATAACTTATTTTGCGCACTCTTTAAGCTGCGTAATCCAAACAACCAAATCGCATGCGCGTTCACGTATTCCTCATAGAAGTCAATGGAGAAGACAAATAGAAAAAAACAAAACACTAAAACCCTAATCTGATGCGCAAAGCGCATGACATATTCTGCTCAAAAAGTGTACATAAAAATGCAAATATTTCATATTGCAAAAATGTTTTCGTAACGGAATATGTTCTATTTATTTATAAATAAATATTTCATTATATATGTGATGATTTTTGGACTGATATATCTATTTATAGCGAGATATGTATATAAATATGTATATATATCTCAAGATCTATATATGTGAATATCTCTTTGAAAAATAAAATCCCTCTGAAATAGTGTTTAATGTGCATAAGATTGTAATGTGAAATCTTTTTATTATCTCCATAGTTAAACATATCTCTATACATATAAATCTGTTTCTTTGTGTATGTGTTTGTATGTCAATGTAAAATCCCTGTGTTGGCTTTCTTTTTCTAACACCCGAGAGCTTGTATCTTTGGGCCCTTATAACTTGTGTGCAATATTTTTTAAATAATTTTATTATACAGTGTTAATATGAGTGTAACTGTACTTTGCAATGTATTTTTGAAGTGTTTCGTGAAATGTTTATGTTGCGCAATACTGTTAACTACATCTCTTTGAGCGCAGAAAGGATTGTTGTGTAAAAGGTGAATCGCGATTTTTCAAGACTTGTAATAGCTGCACAATAGACATTGATTGTGAAAAAAAGACCATATCGCGCGGAAAACTCATAACGCGCGACTTTTAAACTTGCCCAAAGGGTTTACTCACCTGTTAACAATCTGATCTTTTTTCTTTTTTTGCAATATAAAAACAGATTTTAAGTTAGCAAACTATTTCCCGTTCTTATACAACCGCTATACTTTCATACTTGCAAGATTTTATTTTCCTTTATCTCTAACGGTTTTGGAATCCTGTTAAACAAAAGAGAAATGTGGCTGGGGAAAACCCAGTGAGCAGTTGCAATTTCTTTTCACAACACCTAAAAAGCTTGTTTTTACCCTGAAAAAGCTCATGAGAACTTGCAAAAGAGAAAAAATATGAAATGTATTATGGTCTAACAGAAAGACAATAATAAGGTATAAATTAAACATACAGACCACCTCGATGCTGGGAACACTACATCATTTACATCATGATTTTTGTTGGCTCTAGTGGGAGTGAACATCTTAGTATTTAGGGGTTACCCCCTCCCCAGATACCAGAAAGCTTTAGTCAAAGCGGCAATGCAGCTTATGAATTAGTTTGTTGGGTGAGTGTCAGATGCTTTACTCAGTCAAATCTACAGTTTCCCCCTAGTCTAAAATAAATCAATTAGATTCATCTGACATGATCTTGTTGTAGAAGAACTGATCTCTTTTAGGGTTAGCGATATCAACGGGAGGATACGTTAATGCGATTCTTTGGTTAGTGAACGTCGGGTATCGCTCGTGCAAACTTTTTATTTTCACTTTGTAATACGTGCACAACCCGACATGCCCAAAAAGACTACTTCTAGCGAAGTTTATGATTGAATGAAAGCACTAAATAGCAATTCCCTTGTAAGCTGGCCCTTAGTAGTTTGTCTTTATGTAGGTTTCAAAGGTATATAATATATGACAAGGTATTTGACTGGAAAGGGCTATAATGTATATATACATACGTATATCTGTGTGTGTGTGTGTATATATATATATATATATATATATATATATATATATATATATACAGTATATATATATATATATATATATATATATATATATGTGTATATATGTGTATTTATATAAATATATGTGTATCTTATCTCACTCTATGCCCCTTTAACAAATGTTAATAAATTCTTGTTCTACAGTTTTCCATTAGAACTTTATTAAATCATTTCATATGCTGCTCTGTTTACATCATATATCCGCTACTCTCTTGCCTCTAAACTATATTTATATTAAAGTTATTAATCCTTAATTTATAAAGTTTTTTTTTGGACAATTTTTTATTCATGTAAACATGAGGTCTCTATTATTACACACAGTACAGATCACACTGCATAAGGTTTATAAATAATAAAAAAAAATGTAATGCAATATAGGTTAAATTGTCATTAAAAAGTCCACTTTCTGGGGAAAAGAGTCTAATAAATATCTGCCAATATACCTCTCAAGAAATGTTGAAGTTTCTCCAGCAGATAAAATGCCTATAGTCCCTAAAATTGATATATCACAGGCTACATAGAACCATTTTTAGCTGAATATTAGCATCAAATACTATTTCATGCAGCCCTAGTATGGTCTTTTTTAAACCAACTTCACTGGGGACATGAGATAAAAGTAACAATTCTTACACACAATATTGGTCTTTTACACATTCTCAAGGTCAAAAGGGCCTTGTTAGCAACAGACCTAATATTTACTCAGCAGAAACCTTTACATTTCCCCCACTGCAAGGAAATTGAATCTTTTTAGTTCAAAGCACGTTAAAGTTTAATTGGACATCGAACTAAGTTTTACCCAGGCAACTGCAGGCAAGGCGGAGCAGCGGATGAACAAGCGCGGGCTGTGTTGCCCTTCAGTGCGCTGGTCACCTTTTGGTGTCACAAGCTGTGATTTTAACTTTTATGTTACAACCTATTTGCTATTTATCTGAAAATCCGTTAATATTTCTTAGAAGTGGGGTTTAAAGGGACCCATTCAACTGCAAAAAAAAGCAAACTATACCTTACAAATGGTTATTTCCTTTTATTTGCTATATCAATGGTTTGATGTGGAATATGATTTTTAAAAAAAGCTCTTTTTTTATTATTGAATTCCAAGGAAAATGAACAATGGAGTAATGTATTCAAAATACTAATTTGTTAATAAATAATGACCTTGACATTAATTTGGTAAGTCCAATAAAGATAATTACAATATGACCATTCATGAAACAAAGTCACAATGCCATTAATGGTTCATTCTTCTGGATATATGAAGGGAGGGGGAAGATAATATGTAGGGAAGAGTGCAGGAAGAGTGGGGAGGCAGAGGTTGGGAAATGCATTGGAAAAGTTCTACTGCCGTAAGGTTATAAAAGTGCAGAAGAGGCAGTGCTCAGAGGTAAGAATGTAGTAGCAATGTTCATGGTGACTATGGGTTATGAAGAGATTGATCCCAAAAGAATTTTACATCTAAGAAATAATTAAGTTTGTTTCTCTCTAGGAGACCATATTCCTCTAGCATTAATAGTTCAGATGTTCTGTCTATTTGTGGTTGTTTATACGGGATGTGTTTAGATTTCCAAAGGCGAACAATTAGAGATTTTGCACCATTAAGTCCAATTTGTAGGAAATGTAACCATAATTTTCAAGGGAATTTGGGTAGGTCATAAAAGGGACATAATACCCAATATTTTTCTTTCATGATTCAGACAGAACATGGTATTTTAAACATCTGTCCAATTTGCTTCTATAATCTAAATTGCTTCATTCTCTTTGTATCCTTAGTTGAAAAGCATATCTAGGTAAGCTCAGGAGCAGTAATGCATTACTGGGAACTAGCAGCTGGTTGGTGCTGGTACCAAGGCACCACAAGGCTCCCACATTTCTATTATTTGAAGGGACAGTAAACACCTTGTGAGACATTCCTGTTGTCTTGCTAGAGAATACCATATATATCCAAACTCCGCCCACCAATTATTTGGAGGAGCCACTCAGGGTTTGAATCTGCAGCTAACAAGAATACTCAGGTGTTAAGAGCTAATGCCAATAGGGGGGAAGAAATGTAGCAGGATTAGCCTTCAGTATGCTTTTTCATTTTTGAGAATAAAAAATAATAACAAATAAAATAATGAAAGTATAGTCCAACATTGTTTTACTATAGATAAATAAACAGTCTATGTTGTACTTCTTGTGCTTTATTCCCTGGTACATGCAAATAAGGTTTACATTTGAACTCTACTTTGACCCATCACTATGACAACAAAGTGGCTTGATGACACTTAGTTTGCATCCTGTTTAGACAATTGTTCTTTAACTGCCAGAGAAACCTCAATTAGGTCCCCTTAGTCTGTCTCCTTCATCCACAACAACTCAGCTGCTCCAAATTAAGCACACACTTACAGTAAATCCCAAAATGCACTGGGGTGCTTAGCTGTAGCTGGTTACCAATCCACTCAAAGTTATATCTCAGAATACAGTTCCACAAATTTAATGAAATCCAAATTAAAATATCTGAAGGGTGCAAAGTCCAATAATAAGGATTTTTAAGAAAAAACAGAGAAATTTAGTTATCAAAAAACATTATAAAAAAAGACAAGATAATTCTAAGAAAATAAAAGTAAAATAATTAATTTATGAATGAAATAAACAGAGAATAAATAGTTAAAAAATTGTGCTTGATAAAGAAACCCCACAAAAAAACATTTAAATACAAAAAAATAAGAAGTTAAATTTATATTAAAAACTCAAAACTTGTCTGTCTGGCTAAACAGTAACCAGGATGCATTTCAAAGCCACGCCCCTTCCTCTGTATTTGAATGTTGTTTAATGTTTTTTTAAATACTTAATTAAACAATTTCTTAACTATGTATTCACAGTCCCTTTAATTCATCAACATTAATACTGACGTTTTGTTACTTTTTGGCTAAACTATATAATTACATACAGTAAGTAGCAAGTCTGCTGAGGCTTAAATACAAGCTAATCACAGAGGTAAAAAGTGTATTAATATAACAGTGTTGGTTATGCAAAACTGGGGAATGGGAAATAAAGGGATTATCTATCTTTTTAAATAATACAAATCGTGGAGTAGACTGTCCGTTTAAGATTGTTTTTAATAGTTTTGCTTCAGATCAAGGGCAGTAAGATAAAGGAGTGATGAAACTTTTATTAAGACTTAATTTAATTCTGAGAGATCTTTCAAACCTCAGAGGCATCTTTATCTGTCATGAACCAAGCCTCCAGACGAAAAAGAAAAAGAAAAGGTCTGGGAGGCATTCTGCTAAGAAGGGCTGTGTGGGGATTTGAACCTGTGACTCTGTGGTTGCTATTTCTGTTTGCTTACATGTTGAGCCACAGCCAGTTCTAGCAATAGCATGGATCTTAAAAGATCTGATAAATAACTTTTTGCCTTACTTGTTATTACACCTGTGCAACACACAGGTGTTCTCAATTCTGGAATTAATCAGAACCAACCCTGTGCAAAACCTCCCTATTTAAGGATGGCTTTTAGTCTGCATTTTTGTCTTCACATTGGATCTGTTTTGTCAAGTCAGAACCTGTTTCCTGTACTTCTTTGGAGAAAGATTTCCTTTGCACCTGTTTACAAGGTATTACCAGGAGAAAGCCTTTACCTTTAAACCTGTTACCAATCTTCAAGTTTGTTTCCTGCTTTATGCAAATTCCTGCACTCAGCTATTGCCAGGAGAAAGACTTCACCTTTGCACCTGTTTACAAGGTATTACCAGGAGAAAGCCTTTACCTTTAAACCTGTTACCAATCTACAAGTTTGTTTCCTGCTTTATGCAATTCCTGCACTTGGCCATTGCCAGGAGAAAGATTTCCTTTGCACCTGTTTACAAGGTATTACCAGGGCAAAGCCTTTACCTTTAAACCTGTTACCAGTTTGCAAGTTTGTTTCCTGCCTTCAGCAATTACAAGGAGAGAGACTTTACCTTTAAACCTGTTACCAGTTTGCAAGTTGTTTCCTGCATTGTGCAATTCCTGCACTCAGCAATTACAAGGAGAGACTTTACCTTTAAACCTGTTACCAGTTTGCAAGTTGTTTCCTGCATTGTGCAATTCCTGCACTCAGCAATTACAAGGAGAGAGACTTTACCTTTAAACCTGTTACCAGTTTGCAAGTTGTTTCCTGCATTGTGCAATTCCTGCACTCAGCAATTACAAGGAGAGAGACTTTACCTTTAAACCTGTTACCAGTTTGCAAGTTTGTATCCTGCCTTGTGCAAATCCTGCACTCAGCAATTAGTAGGAGAAAGACTTTCCTTTTTGAATCTGCATCTCTGCTTACTTTGTTTGTTTATTTTCACTCCTGCTGTATGTGGTCTTAACATACCTGAGTAGCATATTTAAATATTCTGCAAGTATTTGCTTAAACAAAGTATTCTGTTGTTTAAATAAATTTGTTTTCATTTTCAATCAGTATGGCTTCTACTAATCTTCCTTTAAAGCAACTGTTCCAGACAATGAGGCTCTCACATGATATCCTGAGACAGAACATGACAGAATGTGAAGACCTTAAAAGAGAGCCCTCTGGGATTATTGCTGTATTGGAATCAGTGTTAAAGTTTATTAAGGACATACTGATTAACTTCATGGAGCTGGTGGAAATGTTATCTCTCCCAACCAAAACCTTGTCTGAAGTTACCTCCCAAACAAGGAAAGGTTTTAAAGAACCCTTAACAGAAGAGGAAAAGACTCGGCGAAGACAGCTTAACCTCTGTTTCTATTGTGGGGGAACTGGTCACCGCATCACAGGGTGTCCAGTAAGACCCCCTAGAGGATCAAGTCGAGATACAGCCAAGTTTAAAATGGACTCTGATGTTAAGGGAACAAATTATTCTTCCACTAGCAAACTTATAGATACCCCTGGAGAGGATCCAGCTACTGAGAATACATCTATTCTACAAGCAACCGTTTCTAACACGCTTCAAGAAATGGTACCTGATTTGAAACAGATGGTTGTTGGCAGTACAACTTCAACAACATCCACTACCCATGCCACTGCCTCTGTTTCTGCATCTACCACATTGGGGAACTCTGCAAAAACACCTCCTGGAAATCCTGCACATTACCTTGTTTCTGCCTTGGTTGGAGATCCATCTAACAAAAGTCACTCATCAGACATAAAAGTGACAAATCTTCCAGCTGAATCAGACCCTGACAAATCTAAAGTTCCACACCTCCCTGCACCACCTTCACCCAGCTACTCATTGACTGAGAAAGAATTGAATGAGATGGTTGAATTGGATATAAATGACACAGAAAATGAATTCCTGGACTCTGAAGGAGAGGTCATACCTTACCCGGAGGTACTCTACCCATCAGGCAGATATGACCCAGATAACAAATTCCTTGACTCTGAAGGAGAGGTCTTTTCCTACCCGGAGGTACCCTGCCCATCAGCCAGTCCATTGCAAGCTGCTGGGTATAATCAGGAACCTCTAAATCAAAACTGTCTTGGTTTTTCAGCTCTTGTTATGCCTACAGGGATATCTTCTAAGGGTCCCCAATCTCAGGCAGCTGTTCCAAGCAAAGAATCCATTCCATCTGATTGTATTAGGGCTTCAAATGGAACACTTGTTCGTAAATCCCACCTTCAGATGTTTGAACAGGCTTTGAGCGCCCAGAGTGCGCTCTTTGGAGGGGGCATCTGTCATGAACCAAGCCTCCAGACGAAAAAGAAAAAGAAAAGGTCTGGGAGGCATTCTGCTAAGAAGGGCTGTGTGGGGATTTGAACCTGTGACTCTGTGGTTGCTATTTCTGTTTGCTTACATGTTGAGCCACAGCCAGTTCTAGCAATAGCATGGATCTTAAAAGATCTGATAAATAACTTTTTGCCTTACTTGTTATTACACCTGTGCAACACACAGGTGTTCTCAATTCTGGAATTAATCAGAACCAACCCTGTGCAAAACCTCCCTATTTAAGGATGGCTTTTAGTCTGCATTTTTGTCTTCACATTGGATCTGTTTTGTCAAGTCAGAACCTGTTTCCTGTACTTCTTTGGAGAAAGATTTCCTTTGCACCTGTTTACAAGGTATTACCAGGAGAAAGCCTTTACCTTTAAACCTGTTACCAATCTTCAAGTTTGTTTCCTGCTTTATGCAAATTCCTGCACTCAGCTATTGCCAGGAGAAAGACTTCACCTTTGCACCTGTTTACAAGGTATTACCAGGAGAAAGCCTTTACCTTTAAACCTGTTACCAATCTACAAGTTTGTTTCCTGCTTTATGCAATTCCTGCACTTGGCCATTGCCAGGAGAAAGATTTCCTTTGCACCTGTTTACAAGGTATTACCAGGGCAAAGCCTTTACCTTTAAACCTGTTACCAGTTTGCAAGTTTGTTTCCTGCCTTCAGCAATTACAAGGAGAGAGACTTTACCTTTAAACCTGTTACCAGTTTGCAAGTTGTTTCCTGCATTGTGCAATTCCTGCACTCAGCAATTACAAGGAGAGACTTTACCTTTAAACCTGTTACCAGTTTGCAAGTTGTTTCCTGCATTGTGCAATTCCTGCACTCAGCAATTACAAGGAGAGAGACTTTACCTTTAAACCTGTTACCAGTTTGCAAGTTGTTTCCTGCATTGTGCAATTCCTGCACTCAGCAATTACAAGGAGAGAGACTTTACCTTTAAACCTGTTACCAGTTTGCAAGTTTGTATCCTGCCTTGTGCAAATCCTGCACTCAGCAATTAGTAGGAGAAAGACTTTCCTTTTTGAATCTGCATCTCTGCTTACTTTGTTTGTTTATTTTCACTCCTGCTGTATGTGGTCTTAACATACCTGAGTAGCATATTTAAATATTCTGCAAGTATTTGCTTAAACAAAGTATTCTGTTGTTTAAATAAATTTGTTTTCATTTTCAATCAGTATGGCTTCTACTAATCTTCCTTTAAAGCAACTGTTCCAGACAATGAGGCTCTCACATGATATCCTGAGACAGAACATGACATTATCAAGCACAATTGTCAGATATGGCAAATATGCATTTATACTCAACAAAGTATCCAGCAATGTTCTAAAGCTTGCAAGAGAAAAAGATTTATACTGTACCATTATATACAAATGAACTAGAAAAAATGAATATCAAGTTACATCAGATAACCATGACTGTAATAAACGGGAAGATCAAAGTACCATATTTTTACCTAAATACATGGATCAGATTACCGTGATTTTACCAAAATACATGGTTCAGTTTACCATAATTTTAACTACACAAATGGATGAGATAACCATAATGTTAACAAACTACATGGATCATAATACCATCATTTCTACACAATGCATGCATCAAATTTCAATGATTTTCACAAAATGTTAGGATCCTATTATAGGATTTTATTAGAAGACCTCCACCAGCAAGACTGAAATCATTATTTAGAAGTTACCAAAACAAATGCAACAATAGATATAAAATATAAAAATAAGAATAATTCAATGGTTTTAAAAAAAGGATAGATCAGATTACCAGACTTTCAAACAAGATGGATGCATCCAATTGCCAAATTTTAGGCAGTATGAATGAATCAGATAGAGTTTGAACAAGATAGAATAAACGATCACTTGAGATCAGATAAGA
This sequence comes from Bombina bombina, assembly GCF_027579735.1. Lineage (NCBI taxonomy): Eukaryota > Metazoa > Chordata > Amphibia > Anura > Bombinatoridae > Bombina > Bombina bombina. Next base: position 47,641,675 of record NC_069504.1, on the reverse strand, counting down.
TGGATGTATTTGGACTGCAAGGTTTTAATGGATTGGATGGATAGTATTTATTAGCTCTTACAAAATTTAGGATCAGATTACCAGATTTCTTACAATATGGATTGCTTTGATTCTTGGATTTCTAATGGGATACACAAGATTAATATTAGAAAACAAGTATTCACATAGATTGAGTTGGATCATACTACCAAAATTCCAACATGGTGGATGGATCAGATTACATATATCTTGCAGGATTAATTAATTCCATCAACATTACTGGATCAGACTGCCAGATATATATCAAATTGGAATATATTATGAGAATTTCAGTGAGAAAATGGAATTAGGGTTTCTGTTTCAAACTAACAACTTTTTGTAGCACTACAGTCCATTGAACAAGTCATATATCTCTTGCTTATGGCAAATCATTTTTTAAATATGTCCTGTAGCCAGAAACCTTTGCTATCAGCAGGTCTGGTTTACACTGTATCATTCACTTGTCGTCTTTGTGCTAAGTTAATTCATCATTCTGAAAGTGCCTAGACTCAAAAGCCATTTCCCACTTACTATCAATGACCTACAGTAATATTATTAATGTTTTGTTATCACACAAAATAAGAACTTCAGTGATGGATTGCACCAAGTTTACACTCTATGTATAAAGATTATATTAACTGCTTTGCAAGGATGGTCAAGAATAATTAAACATATGAGAAGCAATTTATTATAAGGATTAACCATCTAGCTGCCAGATAGCTGTGTTAGAGTCATATCTGGAGTTAAAATGAGTAGATATATAAAAAAAAACTCTTCTGTTATAAATAGGAATGTATTTTTCAGCTGTAAAAATCCTATATATATATATATATAAAAGTATGTGGACAACCCTATTGATTATTGAATTAAACTGTTTTTTGTTTTAACCACACCCACTGCTAACAGGTGCATACAATCTAGAACATAGATTGTAGGCTTGAGAGGCTCTGTAACTGTAGCTCACTTTGTATAAAAGTGCATCTACAACTGATTGTACTGTGCAGAGCACTTCTCTCTTTTTTTTACGTTTGTCAATGCAAGTGTAGTAATTTACATTGTATAGTCCTACATTATCTCTCATTGTAAATTTTTTATTGTATTGTAATCTTATGATTGTAATGTACCTTTGTATAGCGCTGCATAAAATGTTGCCGCTTTATAAATAAACAATAATAATAATAAATAATAACACAGCCATGAAATCTCCGTAGACAAACATTGACAGTGCAATGGGTTTTAGTGAAGAGCTCAGTGACTTTAACTGTGGCACTTTCATAGGATGTCATCTTTGTCAGTTTGTGAAATTTCTGCCCTACTAGATTTGCCCCAGTCAACTGTAAGTGCTATTATTGTGAAGTGGAAGTGTCTAGGAGCAACAACAGCCCAGCTACGAAGTGGCAGACCACGCAAACTCACAGAGAGGGGCCAAGTGCTGAAACTAGTATCACATAAAAATTGCCTATCCTCTGTTCCCTCACTCACTACAAAGATCCAAACTGCCTCTGGAAGCAACAGCAGCACAAGAACTGTGTACTGGAATCTTCATGAAATGTGTTTCCATGGCTGAGCAGCTGTTCACAAGCCTCACATAAACATGTGTAATAGCAAGCATTGGCTGGAGTCTGAAGCAGAGGGAACATGTTCTCTGGGGTAATGAATCAAGCTTCAATATGGTGGAAGAATCTAGATGTGGCAGATGCCAAAAGAATGTTTCCTACCAGAATGCATAGTGCCTAATTGTCTGGGGCTGTTTGTCAGGGTTTGGGATAAGCCCCTTAACTCCAGTAAAGGGTCATCTTAATGCTATCGGATACAAAGACATTTAGAAAATTGGCTGCTTCCAAAGATTTGGCAACAGTTTTGGGAATCATTTTGTTCAGCATTAACTGTGCTCCTGTGCACAAAATGTCCTCAACCCATTGAACACCTTTGGGATGAATTGGAATGCTGATTGCGAGCCATAACTTTTAGTTTAACATCAGTGCCTGACCTCACAAACGCTGTTTTGGCTGAATGGGCAAATATTCCCACATACACTCCAAAGTCTTGCTGAAAACTTTCCCAGAAGGGTTGCAGCTCCAGTACACCCTTGCAGGTCTAAAAGCAATACTATTGTAATCTTGTTGGTAATAGTTAGAGGCTACTAATTTGATGTCCATATATTGAATTAAACATGAATACATTACATGGGTCATGGCTATTACATATCACCTGATTAGTTATATGATGTCATGTTTTTGTGTACGATATGGGAAGTCTTCTCCTAAAGTGACACAGTACCTGTCCTTTGAAAAACAAATATACATTATCTTCAATACTTACCTTTAATATCCAAGATTTTTTTTTTATTAATGTATTTTGTTTAATAAAATTAATACCCTTTGCCCTTACTTAGCCTTTGTGCAGCCCATATTACAGAGCACTACAGCCAATCAGAAGCTATAATGCCCTATCATGGTCAGGTGTGGCAATACAATGTGGTTTGTGAGCGGTTTGTTTAACCTATTTGATGAGGTCAATTACTTTTGTGTGCAATAATAAATGTTCTAACACATGTAATAGACATTCTCTGGTATATAATGCCAGCGTATTTATCTACAAAACAATGAAAGTGAATTATAACCTAATCACCGGAACTAAATTCTCATTTATTAAACTCTGCAAGGTCTAAAAATGCTCTGAATTCTCCACCCAGAGAGTGAGAACTTATTTATAGAATAAATAAATTTATTTGGATCAGTAAAGTGTTACTACAAGTAATTTAAAACAGAGCTTGTTCTAGGGAAATGTCAGAGGAATTGCAGTGATCATTTCCAGAAATAGTCACGGCACCTGCTGTGTATTCCAAACTACGGGCATGAAGGTTAGAGTCACGAGTGCATATTCAGCACACGGGGAAAGTAATTCAGCTTGCCGGATTGCAATGAGCGACTAAACATTTACTAAATATGACTCTTGGGGAACAACAGATACAGAAGGAGCACTCCCTGACGATAAGAAAGCTGTTAAACCCCTAACTTGCCAAGACATTGCTACCCTTTAACCTTGCAAGGGGTTAAAGATCATTTTAATCTTATGGCAGGCAAGAGGTCAGGCCCGACTCAGCCATCGGACTAAGCACTTGACAAGGGGCAGCGTGATTGATCCAGTCACTGTCAGACCCAGACCACTCCTGTCCTGTGTCTCTGTGGGGGAAGTTGTAGGCTCCCAGCAGCATAAAATCATCATTCACAAAGACAAAGAACTGGTCAGGGGCGACATTCAAGGCAGGACAAGTGCATCTCTTCCCTAACTACCTTCCCACTTATTGAACAAGTGTGCATAAGCATTGGTTGCAGGTAGGCAGACTTAGTAAAACAGCAGCCAGCGAAGTTGGTTGATTTGCTAATCAGTGATGCTACTACGAGGATCCTCATTTCATTCTTGGACCCAGGCCGCACAATAACTTGAGATGACCCTGCAAGAGGTTCAAGATTATTTAAATCTTTTACAGATACATTCTGCATCAACACAATTATTTTACTGACTTGTTATTATAACAGAGCACTGAAACCGTCAAAAGCAGAATAAGATTTGCAAATGTTTTCAGTTTTGTGTATTTATTTATGTTTACTAAAGTGGCCACATTTCAAATAGCTGATCCTGATCGTTTTCATTATTATAGCAGTAAATGTTTCATCACACCTGTTACATAATAAATATAGATCAGGAAAAACAGAATTCTCACCCCAAACAAAATGTGTTTGTCAGTCAAATCTAATTAAGAATGGTGAAATGTATTTCACCGTGCAATATCCTACACAGTGATCGCTTATATCAGACCTCAAGCTCATTCACATTTGTCCTTATAGGCAGCAGCAAAATAAATGTATTTGACCTTGCGACATGCTGTGGCCACAGAAAAGGAAAGCAGGAATAGGGATTCAACAAGGCTTATTAAGTGTTACATCCATAGACTTCCAATAAAACCTTGTGAAATATGCTATAAATATGCTTACAAATAACAGTATTCAATTATTTAAAAGCATTTATTTTATTTATTGACTGATATAAATACTATATTTAGGGTTCAGCATCCTGGGTAGTGCTTGCTGATTGGTGGCTAAATGTAGCAACCAATCAGCAAGCGCTACCGAGGTGCTGAACCAAAAATGGGCCAGCTCTTAAGCTTACATTCCTTTTTTCAATTAAAGATAGCTAGAGAACAAAGAAAAATGGATAATAGGAGTAAATTAGAAAGTTGCTTAAACTTGCATGCTCTATCTGAATCATGAAAGAAAAAAAATGTGGGTTTCATATCCCTTTAATGACACATTTTTGCTACACTGTACATGTTATTTCTAAACTCCAGAGATCTCCAGTATGCAGCTCAGTGATTCTATTGTATTTGTCTCTGAACGAGTCCCTCATCCCCTATAATATTACAGCTCTCTCAGCGCTCTTACCCTCTCTAAAGCCCTGGCAATAAATCAATGCCATCCACATTAATGTACTCCCAGGTGGGACATCAAGACTTGGGGAGCCCCACTGTCTGACAAAGAAACTATAAATCGTGTTTTATATTGAGTGTCAGGAACATTACAAATTATCATTGTAATTATATGATATGTGAGATTATCTGCACCCTGTTGTGCTTAATAGTTTTTCATCTACATCTGAATTGCAGGTTAATCAGACACTAACAGACCTCAAGATTACAGACAAAAGTCTGAGTCTGCATTTATTCTTTATGAGCAGACATTTTATGTTCACGAGTAAAGGGACAGGGAAGTCAAAATGTAACTTTCATGATTCAGACAGTACATGCAAACAAAATAAAAAAAAAATTTACTTCTGCAGGCCCATTTATCAAGCTCCGTATGGAACTTGAAGGGCCGTGTTTCTGGCGAGTCTTCAGACTCGCCAGAAACACAAGTTATGAAGCAGCGGTCTAAAGACCGCTGCTTCATAACCTTGTCCGCCTGCTCTGAGCAGGCGGACAGGAACCGCCGGAAATCAACCCGATCGAATACGATCGGGTTGATTGACAGCTCCCTGCTGGCGGCCGATTGGCCGCGAGTCAGCAGGGGGCGGCGTTGCACCAGCAGCTCTTGTGAGCTGCTGGTGCAATGTTAAATGTGGAGAGCGTATTGCTCTCCGCATTTAGCGAGGTCTTGCGGACCTGATCCGCAGTGTCGGATCAGGTCCGCAAGCCCTTTGATAAATGGGCCCCAAAGTCTCAAGTTTGCTTTGTTCTTTTGGTACCCTTTATTGAAGAATAGCCTTAGATAGGTTCATAATGGCTCAGGAGAGTGCACATGTATTTAGCACTCTATAGTCTAGATTACTCGTGACAAAAGAAAATGGGACATGCAAAAAACACTATTCCCATAGGGGGCGCTTCTTCCAAATAAATCTTAAAATAAATAAAACCCAAAAGCAATATATAAAACACCTATCACATTGGTGTGAGCTACCAACAAGAGCTCAACAAGGGTATGTAAACAGCATAAAATAAAATACAATACAAAGTCCTTATAATCCAACATCCAATGGAGGGCAGCACTCTGTCAGAAGGATGGTCAGTCTAGATTCTAGAAAAAAGGAGACACAGAGGCGCCAACATGGCCTAGTATTATTATTATTATTATTCTTTATTTATAAAGCGCCAACAGATTCCGCAGCGCTGCCCATGGGTACAAGGATAACAGTACAGTGGAGAAACAATACGATAAGACACAAAATTTTACAGACAAATACAGTGGGAGTTGAGGGCCCTGTTCCCGTGGGAACTTACAATCTAGATGGGTAGGAGGATTGGAAACAGGAGGTGGGAACTGCAGAGGTGAGAATGATATTAGTGAGGAGATAGAGGGCAACTGTTAGTTAATTGGTTAGTTTGTTAATAAGTCGGGTGATAAGCTTCCCTGAACAGAAAGGTCTTTAGGGAACGTTTAAAGGAGGAGAGGTTAGGGGCAAGTCTGACATCTCGAGGAAGTGCGTTCCAGAGGGTTGGTGCCGCACAAGAGAAGTCCTGTAGTCTAGAATGAGAGGAGGTGATGGTAGAGGATGCAAGAAGCAGGTCGTTGTTGGATCTTAGGGGACGGGCAGGAGTATATTTGTTGATGAGTGAGGACAGGTAGGGTGGGGCAGCATTGGTGAGGGCTTTGTAGGTCAGGGTGAGAATTTTGAATTTAACTCTGTTGTGAATGGGGAGCCAGTGAAGGGACTCACAGAGAGGCGCAGCAGAAACAGAGCGTCGAGAGAGGTGGATTAGTCTGGCGGATGCATTTAGGACGGATTGGAGGGGAGAGAGGCGGGAGAGAGGGAGGCCAGTTAGTAAGTTGTTACAGTAGTCAAGTCGGGAAATTACCAGGGAGTGGATGAGCTGTTTGGTAGTTTCAGCACTCAGAAACGGGCGAATTTTGGAGATATTGCGTAGGAGTTGCGGCAGGATGAAGAGAGCAGTTGGATGTGGGGAATGAACGACAGATTTGAGTCAAGCGTGACTCCGAGGCAGCGGACTTGGGGTGATGGGGAGATAGTGGTGCCACCAACAGTGATAGAGAAATTAGAGATGGGAGTGGAGCTAGAGGGGGGAATTAGAAGTAGTTCGGTCTTGGACATATTTATTTTTAGGTGGTGAGAGGCCATCCAGGAAGAAATGCCAGATAAGCAGTCGCTGATGTGAGAGTTGACAGAAGGAGAGAGTGCAGGGGTGGAAAGGTAGATCTGGGTATCATCAGCATAGAGGTGATAGCTGAAGCCATAGCTGTTGACAAGTTTACCCAGTGAAGAAGTGTAAATAGAGAAGAGTAGAGGACCCAGGACAGAGCCTTGAGGTACTCCAACAGATAGGGGCAATAGAGAGGAGGAGTCACCAGCAAAAGAGACTGAGAAGGATCTGTTAGAGAGATAAGAGTGAATCCAGGAGAGGGCAGTGTCACAGAGACCAAGAGAACTGAGAGACTGTAGGAGAAGGGGATGGTCAACAGTGTCAAAGGCAGCAGATAGGTCAAGTAAGATGAGTATAGAGTAGTAGCCTTTGTTTTTAGCAGAAAGGAGATCGTTAGTAACCTTGGTGAGAGCAGTTTCAGTTGAGTGTTGGGGACGGAAGCCAGATTGCAGGGGGTCAAGCAATGAGTTGGAGGACAGGAAGTGGGTTAGGCGATTGAAAACTAGTTTTTCGAGGAGTTTTGAAGCTAGTGAGAGCAGTGATATGGGGCGGTAGTTTGCAGGGGAGTTAGGGTCGAGGGAGGGTTTTTTGAGGATGGGGGTGACCTTCTATACACTAGAAAAACAACGTGGAGTAGAATGATACTCACAAACAAAGAGCACCCAAAAGTGCCAATCACGCAGACTGGATCAATTAGCAGTGGTCCAGCTCACTGAATGCTCACAGGGGATATGCTCAGATGAAAAACAGCAGGCAGCAAACAGCGTTGGTGCTGAGAAATGCGTTGCATGTTTACAAGGAGGGTTACTCTATGCCCTACCTGTTGGTTCCTGCTTTTATTATTGTTTTAAATAAATTCCACTTTTTATTCAATATTGGAACCTCCACTGATCTTTTTATATTATAACCACCTCCTACCAATCATTATCACTGGGACCGGATCCGCTCTGTGTGGAAATCCTTGTGTGCCTCATTGACTCCTGCATTGACCTGTGTGGGGTTGCTCCTGCTGGTAGTCGTTATTTCCAGCTCTAAGAAATCAGAGCCAGAAGTGTTCCTGTACACACGTTGGAAACTCATCAAGCTGGGTTGCTGTGATTACCCAGTACGTGCCTGATAGCACTGTATGAGTGCTCCACTAAAATGTGAGTACCCTGTTGTGGATGTATACAAGCCATCTATATTGTTCTACTGGTACACACAAGCACCTCTCTTTTTCTGCCCCTTCTTCCTTGCAGACGTCATCCTATCTTGATGTGAGGAGAGTGCAGCTTTTGTCCATCTCTTCCTGACGGATCCCTCATTCCCTCTCTGGTTTGGCTCTACCATTGGGACTTTGTGTCTTGAGAGAGACTTTAATTTATTTTATTTCTCATTTACTGTTCCCATGAATGTAATATCTGATTTATATATATATATATATATATATATATATATATATATATATATATATATATATATACATATTTATTTTCTAGCAGCTTTGTTCTTTGTTATATTTAAGCATATATATATATATATATATATATATATATATATATATATATATATATATATATATATATATATATATATATATATAATTTGAGTATTTGGCTTTTCAATTTGTGTACACACACACTTATATATATATGTTTATATGTTTTTATCATTTGGGCTATAATTGCTATAATTGTTATATCCTTACTATTGATATAGTGCGCCCCCTATTAGGATCTCTATAGTGAGATTCTTGTTGTTAGATATCTAGGTGGGTAGCGTGCACATGCCTGAAGCAATGCCTGACAGAAAATAGTACTGCCATCTAGTGCTCTTGCTAATGTATAGCATTGTTGCAAAACTATAGTGATGCAGACACGTGCACACTCCTGATCTTACATCCCTTCTTTTCAACAAAGGAGAATAGGAAAATAAAGAAAATTTGGTAATGAAGTCAATTTGAAAGTAGTTGGGTTTTTTTCCCCTTTAAATTGAATGTAAATTTAAATGACTTCAGTTAGTATTATAGTGTTTACATTTTTATGGCCACTCCCTGTCTGCCTCCAGTGATCTGAAACATCCCATGATGCATTTCTGCTTGGCGTTATTACTGCGTTACCTACAACAATCCGTCTCCTCTGTAGGTACCTTTTAGCTAAAGTGAAGAGGACACATTTATCACGTCTCTTCTTTTGCTTTCGCCTGTAACCGGGGGATAATCAAAAAATCAATAAAAGCCGGTTCAAGATTTTATTGATTTCAAAGTTTTATTCTGTGCAAGCAAATTTTTTCGCAGCAAGTGGTCAATTTCCAGGTTTTCATCAGTTCTGTCACTGTTAGGAACATATTACAGTCTTGGTTTGGACAAATTACCAGACGATGAGGAAGGAAAATGTAATTGAAGCTCTCTTCCATTCCTCAAGGTCTTTAAAGAGTTATAAGTATATCTAAAGTAGAAAAGGAATTTATATTTCAGGTGATAAGAAATCACCATTAATAATACGGCAAACAACCTTTAAATATTTTTTTTTATGGAAAAAAAAAAGTTATTTGAGATTTGCATTCTGATTAAGTCATGTAAATGTGTTGCATTTGTCTACAAGGGATAAATGACCAGTCCCATTAAAGAAAAACAAATTAAGGAATGTTTGAGACACACAAATAAATCGTCTTGTTCATGTGGAGTCTAAAAGCAGAAAAGTCTTCTAAAAGTTTAAATTTACACTACTCAATATATAGGGATCCATCAATGTTCTTGTCAGTTGATTGATTCCTGCGTCAGCCAATAAGTATGCAAGCTTTACTTTTGTTCTTGGCCAATCAAGACTCCATAAAAATAAATAAATAAATAATGGACATATGTTTGTGCTGCTGTTGGCTTGTAGCAGTAATAATTGCTAATACTTTAATTAGGAAGATGTCCAGCTATTTTTTTGTTATTGTTAAACAAATTCTGAAAGCTATGAGAGCATGTTGAACAAAGAGACATATTTTAGTCAGCTACTGTAAATGGAAATAAATATAAATACACATATAAATAAAAAATATATTGTTTTAGTGTCCTTCAAAAACATACATCATAATTTTGAATTGTACTTTTGTTACTGACAAAAATAAAAACTATTCTATTGAGGACATTGGCCTGGTATTAATATTCTTTAATACATTGAGTAGATTAGGAACAAGCTAGGCACCACATTGATTTTATTGTAATTGTGATGTATTGTTTGTGTGTGATAACATGTGAGTATATGTGTGTGTATTGTGGTGTGTTTGTGTATAGTAGTATGTGTGTATAGTAGTGTGTGTAGTATGTATATACAGTAGTGTGTGTATAGCAGTGTGTGTAGTGCATGTACAGTATATAGTAGTGTATTTGTGTATGTGTGTAGTAGAGTGTATGTGCGCATATATGTACAGTAGTGTGCATGTGTGCAGTAGTGTGTGGGTGTGTGTATAGGAGTGTGTGTAGTATGTATATACAGTAGTGTGTGTGTATAGTAGTGTGTGTGTATAGCAGTGTGTGTAGTACAGCAGTGTGTGTAGTACATATACAGTATATAGTAGTGTATTTGTGTGTGTGTAGTAGAGTGTATGTGCGTATATATGTACAGTAGTGTGTGTGTGTGCAGTAGTGTGTGGATGTGTGTATAGCAGTGTGTGTAGTATGTATATACAGTAGTGTGTTTGTGTGTGTGTGTGTGTGTGTGTGTGTATAGTAGTGTCTGTGTATAGCAGTGAGTGTAGTACATGTATACAGTATTGTATTTGTGTGTGTGTGTGTGTAGTAGAGTGTATGTGCGTATGTATGTACAGTAGTGTGTGTGTGCAGTAGTGTGTGGGTGTGTGTATAGCAATGTGTGTAGTATGTATATACAGTAGTGTGTGTGTATAGTAGTGTGTGTGTATAACAGTGTGTGTAGTACATGTATATAGTAGTGTATTTGTGTGTGTGTAGTAGAGTGTATGTGCGTATGTATGTACAGTAGTGTGTGTGTGTGCAGTAGTGTGTGGGTGTGTGTATAGCAGTGTGTGTAGTGTGTGTAGTAGAGTGTATGTGTGTACAGTAGTGTGTGTGTAGTAGAGTGTATGTGTATACAGTAGTGTGTGTGTGTAGTAGAGTGTATGTGTGTAAAGTAGTGTGTGTTTAGTAGAGTGTATGTGTGTACAGTAGTGTGTGTGTGTGTGTGTAGTAGAGTGCATGTGTGTACAGTAGTGTGTGTGTGTAGTAGAGTGTATGTGTGTACAGTAGTGTGTGTGTGTGTAGTAGAGTGTATGTGTGTACAGTAGTGTGTGTGTAGTAGAGTGTATGTGTGTACAGTAGTGTGTGTGTGTGTAGTAGAGTGTATGTGTGTACAGAAGTGTGTGTGTAGTAGAGTGTATGTGTGTACAGTAGTGTGTGTGTAGTAGATTGTATGTGTGTACAGTAGTGTGTGTGTGTGTGTAGTAGAGTGTATGTGTGTACAGTAGTGTGTGTGTAGTAGAGTGTATGTGTGTACAGTAGTGTGTGTGTAGTAGAGTGTATGTGTGTACAGTAGTGTGTGTGTAGTAGAGTGTATGTGTGTGTGTGTAGTAGAGTGTATGTGTATACAGTAGTGTGTGTGTGTAGTAGAGTGTATGTGTGTACAGTAGTGTGTGTGTGTAGTAGAGTGCATGTGTGTACAGTAGTGTGTGTGTGTGTAGTAGAGTGTATGTGTGTACAGTAGTGTGTGTGTGTAGTAGAGTGCATGTGTGTACAGTATTGTGTTTGTGTAGTAGAGTGTATGTGTGTACAGTAGTGTGTGTGTGTGTGTAGTAGAGTGTATGTGTGTACAGTAGTGTGTGTGTGTGTAGTAGAGTGTATGTGTGTACAGTAGTGTGTGTGTGTAGTAGAGTGTATGTGTGTACAGTAGTGTGTGTGTGTAGTAGAGTGTATGTGTGTACAGTAGTGTGTGTGTGTGTGTGTGTGTGTAGTAGAGTGTATGTGTGTACAGCAGTGTGTGTGTGGTAGAGTGTGTGTACAGTAGTGTGTGTGTAGTAGATTGTGTGTACAGTAGTGTGTGTGTGTGTAGTAGAGTGTATGTGTGTACAGTAGTGTGTGTGTGTGTGTAGTAGAGTGTATGTGTGTACAGTAGTGTGTGTGTGTGTGTGTGTGTGTGTGTAGTAGAGTGTATGTGTGTACAGTAGTGTGTGTGTAGTAGAGTGTATGTGTGTACAGTAGTGTGTGTGTGTAGTAGAGTGTATGTGTGTACAGTAGTGTGTGTGTAGTAGAGTGTATGTGTGTACAGTAGTGTGTCACATATTATTAAAGTGTATTTTGGAAACAGAGCTGGATGTGTCATAATAAAACAATAAAAAATAAAAAACAGCTGCTTATGGCCCCATAACACGGCAAAGCTTCTGATTCCTTATTTAAAAAATAATAATAATTAAATTAAATGTTTAAGATGTCAAATATATGTTAACGGTTTCATTAAGCTCACAAAAGTCTAAAAATGAGAGAGAGCTGGAGGGGGATGTTGGGTAATTGGCACCTTATATGTAAATGCAATTTAAAAACACACCCATTACATGCATCATTAGCAGCACAACATAGAAGATCACTTCCCTCTCTGCTAATTTGTTTGCTATTATGAGTGCTAGCTGAACATTTAACACAAAGAGGTCACTAAAAATGAATATTCTATTATCTGATGTTCATTTGGGGTTAAAGGGGCATAACACTGATGTGTATTATATGAACCTGACTTAAAGGGGACACAGATATGTAGTATTTCTGCAAAAAGCTGACTAAAAATATCACCTGAATATCTCTATGTAAAAAGGAAGATATTTTATCTCAAACATTTCTACAGAGCCTCATAAAATCATAAAAGGACTTTTTTTAGAATTTACTCTGGTGAGCTGAAGACATTTTTAGGTAAAATATCTTATTTTTTACATAGAATTTTTCTTGTGATACTTTCTTGCCAGCTTTTTACAAATATGCTGTATCACATTCATATGCAGCCATATATGGGTCTCATGTCCCTTTAAGGCAGTTTGGGTTTACTAACTGGTTATATCGGCCAAATGTCAGGAGCTACTAATATTTAGTCACTTACTAATAATGTGCAGCCAATAAATAGCTGACCTGGGAGCATAATAAGGTTGCTAACATAGAACAGCAATAAGAAATCTGCTGTCGCTGCAACTTGTATCATAGCAGCAAAAATATAGTGACCTGCATTGTGTCTGCATATGCATTCTATTGAGGGGGAAATGAGACATTATTTTGGCTAAAATAGGATGTAGCTACAGATTTTAAAGGATAACCATATGCGCTTAACTGGATACAATGTTCCTATATTCAATAAAACCCATTTTGCGATTATATAGTTGCAGAATTTAAATATTGCATTCACAAGATGTTAGTCATGTTCTATTAAAATTAAATTTGATTAAACAGCATATATCTCGTAACCGTTCCCTTCTTGGAGCATAGAACAATTTCCACTATGAACGGGCAACACAAAAAATCCACAAAAATGCTTTCAAAACATTAATCACAAACAAATTAAAAATCTCTCCCTATAAAAAAAGTCCACACTAACATAAGCACAAAGAAAAACTTTAAAATGGTTAAAGTGAAGTAAATTAAATTTTAACAAGACAAGTCATCTTTGAAATAATGTGACACAACCGTGAGTTGAGGTATTTCACAGAGTCAATAGTGTCATTGTGAATAGCACAACTCCAGAAAAAAACTGACCACACCTCAAAAAAAACTTGACCACACCTCCATACAGTTAATGACCACACCTCCAGAAAATCCTGACCTTACTTCCAGAAAATCCTGATCACACCTCCAGAAAATCCTGACCTTACTTCCAGAAAATCCTGATCACACCTCCAGAAAATCCTGACCACACATTCAGAAAATCCTGACCTCAATTCCAAAATATTTTGACCACACCTCCAGAAAAACCTGACCACACCTCCAGAAAACCTGAGCACGCCTCCAAAAAAGCCTGACCACACCACCAAAAAATCCTGACCATACCTGCAGAAAATCCTGACCACACCTGAAGAAAATCCTTACCATACCTGCAGAAAATCTTGACCACACCTGCAGAAAAACCTGACCACACCTGCAGAAAATCCTGACCACACCTGCAGAAAATTCTGACCACACCTGCAGAAAATCCTGACCACACCTGCAGAAAATCCTGACCATACCTGCAGAAACTCTTGACAACACCTAAAGAAAATCCTGACCATATCTGCAGAAAATCTTGACCACACCTGCAGAAAAACCTGACCACACCTGCAAAAAATGCTGACCACACCTGCAGAAACTCCTGACCACACCTGCAGAAACTCTTGACCACACCTGCAGAAAATCCTGACCATACCTGCAGAAAATCTTGACCACACCTGTAGAAAAACCTGACCACACCTGCAGAAAATCCTGACCACACCTGCAGAAAATCCTGACCATACCTGCAGAAACTCTTGACAACACCTGCAGAAAATCCTGACCACACCTGCAGAAATTCCTGACCACACCTGCAGAAAATCCTGACCACACCTGCAGAAACTCTTGACAACACCTGCAGAAAATCCTGACCACACCTGCAGAAAATCCTGACCACACCTGCAGAAACTCTTGACAACACCTACAGAAAATCCTGACCACACCTGCAGAAACTCTTGACAACACCTGCAGAAAATCCTGACCACACCTGAAGAAACTCTTGACAACACCTGCAGAAAATCCTGAACCATACCCCCAGTAAATCCTGATGATATCTCCAGAACACCCTTTGCCTGGTCTGCAAGATTGGCAATGCTCCTTTCAAGAGTTGACTAAAAGACATGCAAGTACATTACAATTATTTTGGAAAAATTAATTTCTAAAGAACTGTCGAGAAGAAAATGAATGCAGAAATCAATAGAGTAAAGGCGGAAAGGACAATACAAACATCTGAAAAAGGTAAAATTCTCAAAAGATCCCTTGTTATTGTTGTATTATGCAATTAAAGGGACAGTCAAGCTAAAATTAAAATGATTAATATAGGGCATGCAATTTTAAGCAACTTTCCAATTATTTGTTTCATCAAATTTGCTTTGTTCTTTTGGTATTTTTTGCTAAAAGCTAAACCTAGGTAGGCTCAAACTAATTTCTAAGCCATTGAAAGCAACCTCTTATCTCAATGCAGTTTTTCACAGTTAGACACTATGGCCCATATTTATCAAGGTCTGTCGGACCTGATCCGACAGTGCGGATAAGGTCCGACAGACCTCGCTGAATATGGTGAGCAATATGCTCGCCATATTCAGCATTGCACCATCAGCTCACAAGAGCTGCTGGTGCAATGCCACCCCTGCAGACTCGCGGCCAATAGGCCGCCAGCAGAGGGTGTCAATCAACCCGATCGTACTCGATCGGGTTGATTTCCGACAATGTCTGTCCGCCTGCTCAGAGCAGGCAGACAGGTTATGGAGCAGCGGTCTTTGTGACCGCTGCTTCATAACTGCTGTTTCTGGCGAGCCTGCAGGCTCACCAGAAACACGGGGCATCAAGCTCCTTTCGGGAGCTTGATAAATATGCCCCTGTTTGTTCATGTATGCCCTATAGATAACATTGTGCTCACTTCCATGAAGTTATTTATCAGTCAGCACTGATTGGCTAAAATGCAAGTTTGCAAAAAGAACTTAGATAAGGGGCAGTCTGCAGAGGCTTAGATATAAGTAATCACAGAGGTAAAAAGTAGACTGTCCCTTTAATGAGCATAACATTAACATAATTTTGTACAAAAGATAAATGATATGAAAACTACAAGTCTTGCTTGTTATGTTGGCAACACAAGGATATACTTACAATAAATTTTAAATGAACAGTTGAGAGTTTCACATTCCTTTGAGTTGCATCTCTGCACCATATCCTGGTTATTGACTAATATTATCTCCCTCAAGGGAAAATAGATTATTTTGGAAAGTAAAAACTGTGTCATTGTATTTTGTGGTTTATTTTACGTTAAATAAGGTTAAGTGGAAAATCAATAAATATCATACAAATAGCATTAGGTATCAAGTCCCTCCAGGCACTTAGAGAGTTAAGTTACAAATCAATAACAAAAAGATAAACAATTTCAAATTGAGGTTTTCTATGGCAGCTCCTCAAAAACAGACATATTATTTACTATAATTTGTTTGTAAAGGATCAGTTTTCAGATCGGTTTCATTTTCCACTAACTGCATGAAAAAAGCTACTGATTCAGGATGTATAAAGTCATATTTATATGGACACAGGTTAATTTACAACCCAATATAAAAAGTATGGAGATGTCAAGCAAATGATGAAGGGAGCTTATGATTTTAAAATATTTGCTATTTTTATGGTAGATGGGTACAATTTATGGAATGGGTTAAATAGAGACAACACTCATCATTCTAGCTTACAGCCTCCTGTAAATCACAAAAATACAGAAGGTAAAACACAAATATACACACACATACACACACACATACATAAACACACACATACACACACACACAAATATACACACAAATATATACACACACACACATACCCATACACACACACCCATATACATACATACAAATATACACACAAATATACACATACCCATACACACACACACACACACATACACATACACAAACATAACACACAAATATACACACACACATACACATAAACACACACACACACAAATATACACACACACACATACACAAAACATACACACACATACTTACAAATATACACACACATACACACACACACACAAATATACACACAAATATATATACACACACACATACCCATACACACACACCCATATACATACATACAAATATACACATACACACACATATACACATACACACACCCATACACACACACAAATATACACACAAATATATATACACACACACACACACATACCCATACACACACACCCATATACATACATACAAATATACACACAAATATATATATACACACACATACCCATACACAAACCCATACACACACACACAAATATACACACAAATATATATATATACACACACATACCCATACACACACACCCATACACATACATACAAATATACACATACACACACATACACAAACATAACACACAAATATACACACACATACACATAAACACACACACACAAACATGCACACACACACATACACACAAATATATACACACACACAAACATGCACACACACATATACACACACATAATCAAACACGTGCATGGACACCCAGAGACATATGCAAGTGTTCAAACCCAGATACAAACACACAAACTTACTGAACTAGATGTTCTAATCAGGGAGCTGTCCCAATGCCTTGGTGCTGAAAACAAATATCTCACAATAGCTCAATGAAAACAGTTCTCATAAAAAAAAACATAGTTTCACACTAAGGGATATATTCCATAAATTGAGGACTTTTCCAATTAACTGTCTAGTTCTTATGTTATGGGTGTTAGACAATAAAAGCAGCTGCCTTGGAATAGTTTCTCTCTGATAATACAGTTAGTACACTTTCTATGATCTTAAATATTTTGGTCTGTACTATACTTGAGAATGCATAATTACATGTTAAATGGTAGTATCAGTGGATTTAAAGTTAGGGAACAAATTAGCTTTTATTTAGGGGCTGCATGTGTGCAAATCCAGTCCTGGATATACTTCAAACACAGAGTACTTACAGGATACATATAACTGTAGAGAACTCCATAGGCACACCTACTGCACATTGTTGCCAACTTACACTTGGTTTACACCAGTGGTTTATACTCCAGTCCTTAAAGGGACAGTATACTATACAATAGTTTTTCCCTTAATGTGTTTACAATTGCTTTTTTTACCAGCTGCAGAGTAAAAAATGTATGAGATTTGCTTTTTAAGGCTTATTTGTGTATATTAAAGCTCTGATTTTGTGTTTTGAAGCCACAACCTAATAAAATGGGTTGAGCTTGTAGGTATAATTAGATCTCATTACTGTATCACATTGTGCACATATACCTGCTTCTTTATCTTATATCTGTCCTTAAAACAATCACCAGTACTTTGAGAGAACAATGGAAAATCAACATTTTATTACCTTATCTCTGCTATATCCCACTGGGATTGTAATTTCTTCTGCTGGCTGTGTTTACAAAGCTTATCTATAGCTGGTACGCGCGGCCACAATCTTTCAGAATAGGTGGGGATACCACATGCTAAATCAACAATTTCAAATGCCAATATAAGGGTAAAGGAGCTACTTGTAAACAATTTAATACACTCCAGCAGGTAAAGTGGATCATTGGGAACAAATTAAAGGGGAGAAAATTTTTGAGTAAACTGTCCCTTTAAGTGCCCCCCTAACAGATTTGTATTACATACTTGTAACCTGGGTTTTGTCAATGAGACATTTGGACTCAGAATATATATTTATAAATAAAGTTTATAAATGGTGTTAATAGAAATAAGAATGTTTTGTAGTATATCAGTCAGCATACAAAATGCAGATCAGCCCCAAAGACCCTCATTCTATCAGCCCTACTTGCACTTTATAAATGAGGTGTAGGTAGATTCTTAACTAAACAAGGTATCCACATCTGAATTACCCTGTAACTAATAAAGAGATGATTCTGAGAAACATTTACATAAATAAGACAGTATATGAATATATACAAATATAGAATGATATATATATATATATATATATATATATATATATATATATATATATATATATATATATATATATATATATATATATTGTAAATGTGGATATAAATATAATGTATATACAGATATATGTATACATATGGAGACATTTATTTAAAAATAAAAAATAAATTCTATCTGAAGAACCTAGGAATTTCAAAAGTGTATAAACATAAATACACATCTATACACACATACACATATTTAGACATATATACTGTATATATATATATGTATTTGAGCCCTTCCCAGTCAAGCACTTTGCCATATAACATATCCTTTTCAACTGTTTTAAAATATTTTTATTACTATTTAAATATCTGTATTTTAATTGTATTTGTGAGTTTAATACTATTATTTTAATGTTTTTTTTTTTTTTACTTACCCTTTACTTCAGGTGTGAAGTTGAGCTACGTATTCTAGCACAGTTTCATCTTTCGCTCAAGTGCAAACTATAACTTTCAATCTGCAAATTAATTCACTCACACTATCCATTAGAAGTATAGGTTGCACCCGAGTGAAGTTAGCTGCAATAACCCTTCTCTGGTGAATGTGCTTTACCATGGACTTGTAATATCAGTTGCGCGCTAAAATCAGCATGGTCCAGCGATAACCCGTATCACGTCCTATCATTAGCACACCACTTGTAATCTGGCCCTAGTCATTTACGGCAAAACTGTCTAAATTATGACACACGTTACTGCATTTTAGACAATCATGAACAATTCTTGTTGATTGAACAAGAGTGAGAATTGACAATTAATAGAAATAGTCTTTTAAGTAGCAATGTGCTTCAATAGTGACTTAATTTGTTCTTGCCATTATACTTCCAACAATTTCATAAAAGCTTTCTAGCATCAATTAAAATTCCATATCGTCACCTCTTATTGTGTTAATGAAATGGTAAGTCCCCATCTGCAATCAATAGCCATTAGCATATTTCTTGGAATGAGGCTGAAAGGCAACTGTCTAATTATTAGATTCTGGTTCTACAAGACTAATCAGGCATATCTTATCACACCATGCCCCTACAATAAGATAAATCAAACCTACAGGCCACTATAAATGCTTCTCTAAGGGGAAATAAAAAAGGTGAAGAGGGGAATTTTCTGCTGAGAGCTGGGATTATCTAAATGTAAAATGTGTGATGTGATTATAGACTTCTGCACTGCTGCAAACAGAGAGAAATGAGAAAGGAGATACTCTATTTATCAATGTCTTACAATAGCAAACCAGGTTGCACGTACAAGGCTAAATATATAGAAAACATACATATAGATTTAGCTTACATATACAATACTATCTGTGTGTTTTGGTATTACATAGGCATTGCTGAAAGCCAGGGAGTTAAACTGAAGTGTTTTCCACAGGATTGGCCAGATTCATAATAAAACAAAGCAGTTTATATTTCAAAAGATCTCTTTAGAAACATAAATAATCTCAAACAGCAGTTTTCTTTCTATATTTATTTATTTATTAATTGGCTGATTCATTTAGGGGCTATTTATAAAGGTTTCGCTTCCCAAATGAAATTTTATGTAAAAAAATAAAAGTTGGAAAGAATCAGTTCAAGACAGGTTCTTCAAGTCAGCTAAAATTTAGACAATTCAAAAATAACTCAAACCTACATCAGTTTAGAACTGTCCTGAGTTGAACCATACTATCCTTCAACTGGAGTTCATTTGATTGGCTTTAAAGTGCCAACTTGAAACTTCAAACAATTAATCTATGGTTTTATGCCCTCAATATGTTTAAAGTCAGTAGAAATCTACCTTTAAATCAGCTTAATAACCATTTAATAACCCCCGTATTAATTACTATAATAACAATTGAAATATCTGTTTGTTCATAGTCAACACACATATAACTTGTAAGCATGGACTTGATGACCTAATTGGCAACTCTGTATATCGACATCATATGACTAGGAATCACCAACCTAAGGCACAAAGTCCTCTGGATTTTTAAAGTTCATCTCAAGTTGGTACTTTCTGAATGCCTTATATCCTACATGT
This sequence comes from Bombina bombina, assembly GCF_027579735.1. Classification (NCBI taxonomy): domain Eukaryota; kingdom Metazoa; phylum Chordata; class Amphibia; order Anura; family Bombinatoridae; genus Bombina; species Bombina bombina. The sequence continues at coordinate 47,621,283 of NC_069504.1, read as the reverse complement.
AGGCTGCTTTTCAAATAAAACTGGAGTGAACTGGCTTGGGCAGCAACAGTTGATTGAAATAGGTGACTATGCAGTCAACTTTTCTAAACTGCTCCAAATACAGACTTTTGTGAATAGACCTTACAATATTAATATTAGAAACACAATCATTTTACTAACCATGATAGCCCCACCCCCCCCACAAAACCTATTTTTCTTTTCGCTTTCTATTATGATAATATTTTTATTAAAAGTGGTTAAACAAAGGCATTGCATAGATTATTGATACAATTACTTTCAAAGCAAATACTTTTTTTTCTTAAAAATAAGACAGCAAACACAGAGGGTAACCAATTCTGACATTAAGAATGTTGCTCTGTAAGGTTGGAAAGAAGACATTATTTTTAACTTGATGACAGATTTAATCTAAAGAGGACAATCACAAAATTACCCTAGGGTCTTGCTCATGGAAGGGATAACGCTCTGGTTTATAAACTTCTATAATTTAGGATTTATTTCATTGAGTTAAACAGCGATTATAATGAAAATGTATAGAAGTATTCATCAATAGTTGTTTTTTTTTTCACTCTTTTATCAATATTCCTATTGCATTTTGTCTCCTGTGATTAGAATGTTCAGTTAATCCCGGGGGCAGATAAAAACAATGTCAAAGATGATTAGTTCCTGGAAATCCGTCGGCAAAATGCCTGTTTATCTTGCACTCTTATCAGAAACATAAACCCAAAATATAACAGGAAAAGAATAGAAATTACCATCTCCCTCTGAGTGGCTCAGAATTAGATTTCTGCTAGAACAATTCCAAATTCAAACAGAACAATCTCTAGAAATGACCACAGATACTTCCTTATTTTTTGTAAATAAAGATCATTGTGTCCTAATTGTTTGGGAAGCTCTATTCATGCATGTTGCTATTCTAGTCTTAATGATTCTATATCAGATAAACATTACTTCTGAAATAAATGTTTTTGGATGTATTTGCAATAATTAGATCCTGGTTGTTAGCAGGAGGACTAACTACAGTTTAAATGAATAGTGTAAATGCTGATATTTACTGCAACAACAATTAACCCTTTGGTTTCTAGAACTGCCTACAACACATTACATAGCAAATTACAATCTTATTTGGCAGCCAATAGTCTGAAAATAATTTCACCATCATAATTATATTTGCCAGTCAATACATTGAAATTGAGGCATATGCTTTCCACATACATTTTCTTTTACTTTATAGTGAAAGTCCAAAAAAAAGACTAATAAAGGGATCCAGAAAGGTTGACTTTATATTATCAGTTTAAAGTGTATTTTAAAAAAAAATAGTTGTCTGAAGGTTACAGTTCTTATTGATTGTTCTGTAGCTCAAAATAATGCTTTAAAGAGACAGTCAACACCAAAATTGTTATTGTTTAAAAAGATAAAAAATGCCTTTACTACCCATTCCCCAGATTTGCACAACCAATATTGTTATATTAATATACTTTATAACCTTTAAACCTCTAAATGTCTGTCCATTTCTAAGCCCCTACAGACAGCCTCTTATCGCATGCATTTTTATTAGCTTTTAACAACAGGGGAGTACTAGTTCATGTGAGCTATATAGATAACATTGTGCTCACACCCATGGAGTTGTGCACAACACAGCACTAATTGGCTAAAATGCAAGTCAATAGATAATAAATAAAAGTCATGTGATCAGGGGCCAGTCTGCAGAGGCTTAGATACAAGGTAATCATAGAGGTAAAAAGTATATTAATATAACTGTGTTGGTTATGCAATACTGGGGAATGGATAATAAAGATATTATCTATCTTTGTAAACAATAAACATTTTAGAGTTGACTGTGCCTTTAAGTTAAACTACTCAATCCAATGCACTGTACAAACTTGATACACAAGTTCCTTTCTGAGGCGCATGTTTGCTTTGTGACAGAAATCTAGAGGCAGAAGGGATGCAAAAATAAATGTGCACTTTTAACCCTTTTATCTGCCAATTGTTGCAGCTCCCTCTTGCAGCTTAGGAATTAAATTAATAGAATATATTAACTTCCTTTACTTCAGTCTATAAATATAAATGCATTTGCCAATATTAAATCCAACCATCCAGTCTCCATCTTTTAGTGTACATCCTCTAAACAAAACTGGAAACAAGTGCCAGTTTTGTCAGATGTGAATCAGTGAGTAGTGTTCATATAGTATCTAGTTAGCAATATGGTTTGTTCTGTACCAAGTGCAGGCTCTATTATTTGTGGTCTAGGAGAGGTTAAGGGTATTATATCCATCAACCCTCTATCATGGGCCTCTCTTTTGGTGACAAGCGATCAGTTGTTAAATGAGGAGCTTACACAGATTATTGGTGTGAAGCATGTGTTTGTGTCCTGGTACAGAAGGCATGACTGGATCAGTGCCAGATTTGGGCTCTCCTTAGCACATGGTGTTGTGTTTTGTTTAGCCACAGGCATCTGGCAAAGGACAGAATGACTACAAAAGGAAAATATAGAAAACATCAAACCAGAAGCAAGAGGCCAACACACTGTAATTGCTCATTGGCAATCAGTAAGCTTGAGATGAGATCAGTTCTCAAGACTGAAAGTCTCCCGGTGATGGCAAAGTCACCATTTAATGTGCTAAATTGTGTATGAGGAGCAGGGTAGTCACATGCCAAGTATCCCAGCCTTCTTCTCTCTACTATTTGCAGTTATTTGGGGATACTGCCAATGTGTGCACAACAAGCTGAAACATTTGTTAAGCAGAGTGCAATTAGCAATATGAAAACTGACCTGTTTATCCGACATGATGAAAAGTTGCTCCTCGTTCTTGGTGAAAGCCATATCTCGTAGGATGGGTCCGGAATCCACCACCTGGATGACCTCATACTGTACAGCTCCGCTGATAGGACCATCTACTCGGATCTAGAGAAGATCAGAGGGAAGAAAGATACACTGAGTAAATGTGGAATTAGCAAAACTGTTTTACTGAACTTAAACATTTCATGTAGCATTAATATTAATGTTTAATATTTCTTACACACCATTTTCTGTGCCTAGAGGAGCTTTATTTTTTTTTTAAATCGTTGTCCCTTGGGAAGCCCCAATTCATATCCAGTTATATACATGTTATGCTAAACCATTACATTACTAGAAATTATTTAACGAGCCATTTAGGGCTAGATTACAAGTGGAGCGATAAACTATCGCACTCCTTCAAACAGACAAATTTACCCGTTTGCGGGCGCCCGATAAATAACCAGCTATTACAAATGGCTGGTTATTGCTACCGCAAGATTATTTACCTGTTGTAACTAAAAAAAAAATGTGTTTCAGTCTTTTTTTCAAATGTTATTTTGTAAGAAAAGTTTTTTCAACATAGTGTCTGCGGACATCTACTATGCTTACTTGATATAAAAAAGACTTGTTTCTTTAAACACGAGTAATGTTAATCATAAATAATTATTTATATATATATATATATATATATATATATATAAACAAGTCCAGTATAAATGGCACACTCCAACATATACAACTCCCTGGAGCACTGCTAAACACTGATACAGAGGTCCAGACTATATCCCAGAGCTGGTCGGAATCCCCAGAATATACATCAGGCCTACACAGGTAAGTGGCAAAAAAATCAGCCTTTTGTTAGACAAAAATACGAATTGGCTTGTTGCCTGGCCAATAAAAGGCTGATTTTTTGCCACTTACCTGTGTAGGCCTGCTGTATATTCTGGGGATTCCGGCCAGCTCTGAGATATAGTCTGGAGATCTCTCTCTCTCTCTCTCTCTCTCTCTCTCTCTCTCTCTCTCATATATACAGTATATATTTATTTTAATCCAAAGCTTTATATAAAAGACATGACATTTTGGTGTTCTCAGACATCTTATCAATTGTACTAATTGTACTGTAATTGTAATACCCCAGATGCTGTATTTTGGAAACCAAAAGAGCCATTAGGGCAAGACTGCCCACAAGAACACACACAAGTAATTTTGTGTCATGGATAAAACTATTAGACAAGTTTCTCAGACATCATTAAATAAATTATTATACAAATTTAGATAATTGGTGGTAGACTCAAATCTTCATCAGTTTTATTAACAGTTAAAAAACATTGTTATGACCATGAACTACAAGGTACTGTGTCTTCCCTCAGTGAGATCACAGGCAATTCATCAATTTATAATGAACATAAATTTCTTGGTGCAGTCTGAGAATGACGCTTTGCGCAATATTCCTCGATTTATTTAAATAAATGTGAATTAATTCAGTCACTATGCTCACTTGTACTTGGTAATAAAAAGAATTAATGTAATACAAAGTTTTCTTGACCCTTAAAGAGTTAGAGGGGTCACTTCTTAATGTTTGATCCAAATTTAGTTGTCAGCACTTTTAGGAAGGCTGAATTTCCAATTATGTCTCACGATCCCTAATCAGTTTATGAAGAGGCAAACCTCAATGTCATAACAGCTAAAACACAGAATGTAAAATTGTAGTAATTGGCACAAGGAAAAAACTGAAAATACTCCATAAAAGAATAATAAAGTCTTATTAATATATACACATATGTAAATAAAAACTGCATTCAATATGTAGAATGTAAACAAAAGCGCATGGTGTGTAAACTTGTGCTCAATGTCGCGCAAAGAATATTGCATAATATTGTATTACAAGTGGAGAGTTAAAAATGTTAAAGGGATATGAAACCCAAACTTTTTTCTATCATGATTCAGATAGAGGGGCGAATCATGTCTGCCAGACATCAATAAATGCCAACAGCATACGCTGTCTGCATTTATCATTGTACAAGCAGTGCTGCCGCTAACAGGAGGTGTCAATAAACCTGATCGTATTCGATCAGGCAGATTGATGTCCGCCGCCTCAGAGGAGGCGTACAAGTTAAGGAGCAGCGATCTTAAAGTGCATGTAAACTCTAGCGTAACGCTCATCCACATATTGTGCATTAACACAAAAAATGTGGACTTTAATTCATGTTTTTTTCTATTCGCACCTGAAATCGAAATATATACTTATTTACCAAATATTATTATCCGTGATTCCTCCGCCCGCCATTTTGTCCCTCATTTTGCAGTTGATTGAAACTTCTGTC
>NC_069504.1:47578680-47613680 GCF_027579735.1 Bombina bombina | reverse complement strand
CAAAAACACCCGCAAATGGGGTTAAACACATAGTAGAAGTAACTTTTAGGACCCACGGAGCATTGTTGGTCTCAAGTTAAAACTGCCACTGACCCAAACAGCAGCGCTAGTCACACAGCAAGGTCGGCTGATTGTGTCCATAGCAGTTTAAATACATAGGGGTGCAGGGTCAATATTATTAAAATAACCTGCTCCAAAGAATTAGAATATATAATTTTTTGACTATAACGGCCCTTTAATTTTACTACATTAAAAGAGTGCTCATTGAGAAAGTTCATGAATATAAACCTTTAGTTTAACAAAAAAATCAGTGCAGCCTTGGCACGCCGCACTTCCACCTATAATATCACTAAGTGGCACTCCTGTTTTACAGCAATTGCAGACTCTGGAAAAGGTTAATATGACTGTTAGTTAGAAAGTGTCATGAAGGAAAAGGCCACTCTAAAGTTAACAGTTATAACTGTCTGGATTTTGTGCTAATTGAACTTTGGGATTTTCAGCAGATGATGGCGAAGCATTAATGACAATAATTTTATAACTCTGAGTTTGTGATTTAAAAAGTTCTCTGTTTTGCCTGACCTTCACCAAACTATCTATCTATCTATCTATCTATCTATCTATCTATCTATCTATCTATCTATCTATCTATCTATCTATCTATCTATCTATCTATCTATCTATCTATCTATCTATCTAACTGTCTGTCTGCCTGTCTGTCTGTCTGTCTGATCTCAGATTAGACTCCTTTACTGTAGCTACTGATTGTCAGACCTCAGGCTAGACTATTTTACTGCAGCCCCTGTCAGACCTCAGTTTTAGCTTCTTTGCTGCAGCCCCTGTCAGACCTCAGTTTTAGCTTCTTTGCTGCAGCCCCTGTCAGACCTCAGTTTTAGCTTCTTTGCTGCAGCCCCTGTCAGACCTCAGTTTTAGCTTCTTTGCTGCAGCCCCTGTCAGACCTCAGTTTTAGCTTCTTTGCTGCAGCCCCTGTCAGACCTCAGGCTAGACTATTTTACTGCAGCCCCTGTCAGACCTCAGTTTTAGCTTCTTTGCTGCAGCCCCTGTCAGACCTCAGTTTAAGCTTCTTTGCTGCAGTCCCTGTCAGACCTCAGTTTAAGATTATTTGCTTAGTCCCTGTCAGACCTCAGTTTAAGCTTCTTAGCTGCAGTCCCTGTCAGACCTCAATATAAGCTTCTTTGCTGCAGTCCCTGTCAGACCTCAATATAAGCTTCTTTGCTGCAGTCCCTGTCAGACCTCAGTTTAAGATTATTTGCTTAGTCCCTGTCAGACCTCAGTTTAAGCTTCTTAGCTGCAGTCCCTGTCAGACCTCAATATAAGCTTCTTTGCTGCAGTCCCTGTCAGACCTTAGGTTAAGATTTTTTACTGTAGCCCATGTCAGACCTCAGGTTAGACTCTGCTACTGTAGCCACAACCTTGGGTTAGACTCTGTTAATTAAGCAGCTGTTGGACCTCAGGTTAAGCTTCTTTACTGCAGGCATTATCAGACCTCAGGTTAGACTCTGTTACTGTATCCCCAACCTCAGTTCACCAAACTATCTATCTATCTATCTATCTATCTATCTATCTATCTATCTATCTATCTATCTATCTATCTATCTATCTATCTATCTATCTATCTATCTAACTGTCTGTCTGCCTGTCTGTCTGTCTGTCTGATCTCAGATTAGACTCCTTTACTGTAGCTACTGATTGTCAGACCTCAGGCTAGACTATTTTACTGCAGCCCCTGTCAGACCTCAGTTTTAGCTTCTTTGCTGCAGCCCCTGTCAGACCTCAGTTTTAGCTTCTTTGCTGCAGCCCCTGTCAGACCTCAGTTTTAGCTTCTTTACTGCAGCCCCTGTCAGACCTCAGTTTTAGCTTCTTTGCTGCAGCCCCTGTCAGACCTCAGTTTTAGCTTCTTTGCTGCAGCCCCTGTCAGACCTCAGTTTTAGCTTCTTTGCTGCAGCCCCTGTCAGACCTCAGTTTTAGCTTCTTTGCTGCAGCCCCTGTCAGACCTCAGTTTTAGCTTCTTTGCTGCAGCCCCTGTCAGACCTCAGTTTTAGCTTCTTTGCTGCAGCCCCTGTCAGACCTCAGGCTAGACTATTTTACTGCAGCCCCTGACAGACCTCAGTTTTAGCTTCTTTGCTGCAGCCCCTGTCAGACCTCAGTTTAAGCTTCTTTGCTGCAGTCCCTGTCAGACCTCAGTTTAAGATTATTTGCTTAGTCCCTGTCAGACCTCAGTTTAAGCTTCTTAGCTGCAGTCCCTGTCAGACCTCAATATAAGCTTCTTTGCTGCAGTCCCTGTCAGACCTCAATATAAGCTTCTTTGCTGCAGTCCCTGTCAGACCTCAGTTTAAGATTATTTGCTTAGTCCCTGTCAGACCTCAGTTTAAGCTTCTTAGCTGCAGTCCCTGTCAGACCTCAATATAAGCTTCTTTGCTGCAGTCCCTGTCAGACCTTAGGTTAAGATTTTTTACTGTAGCCCATGTCAGACCTCAGGTTAGACTCTGCTACTGTAGCCACAACCTTGGGTTAGACTCTGTTAATTAAGCAGCTGTTGGACCTCAGGTTAAGCTTCTTTACTGCAGGCATTATCAGACCTCAGGTTAGACTCTGTTACTGTATCCCCAACCTCAGTTCAGACTCTGTTACTGAAGCAACTATTGGACCTCAGGTTAAGTGTATTAACTGCATCCCCTGTCAGACCTCAGGTCAGACTCCGTTACTGAAGCAACTGTTGGACCTCAGGTTAAGCTTATTAAATGCAGCCCCTGTCAGCTCAGGTTAGACTCTGTTACTGAAGCAACTGTTGGATCCCTGGTTAAGCTTCTTTACTGAAGCCCTTTTAGACCTCAGGTTAGACTCTGTTACTCTTACTGTAGTCCCAACCTCAGGTCAGACTCTGTTACAGAAGCAACTGTTAGACCTCAGGTTAAGCTTATTAACTGCAGCCCCTGTCATCTCAGGTCAGACTCTGTTACTGAAGCAACTGTTAGACCTAAGGTTAAGCTTATTAAATGCAGCTCCTGTCAGCTCAGGTTAGATTCTGTTACTGAAGTAACTGTTGGACCTCTGGTTAAGCTTCTTTACTGAAGCCCTTTCAGACCTCAGGTTAGACTCTGCTACTCTTACTGTAGTTCCAACCTCAGGTCAGACTCTGTTACTGAAGCAAGTGTTAGACCTCAGGTTAAGCTTCTTAAATGCAGCCCCTGTCAGACCTCAGGTTAGACTATGTTATTGAAGCAACTGTTGGACCCCTGGTTAAGCTTCTTTACTGAAACCCTTTCAGACCTCAGGTTAGACTCTGTTACTCTTACTGTAGTCCCAACCTCAGGTCAGACTCTGTTACTGAAGCAACTGTTAGACCTCAGGTTAAGCTTCTTAAATGCAGCCCCTGTCAGCTTAGGTTAGACTATGTTACTGAAGCAACTGTTGGACCCCTGGTTAAGCTTCTTTACTGAAACCCTTTCAGACCTCAGGTTAGACTCTGTTACTCTTACTGTAGTCCCAACCTCAAGTCAGACTCTGTTACTGAAGCAACTGTTAGACCTCAGGTTAAGCTTATTAACTGCAGCCCCTGTCAGACCTAAGGTTAGATTCTGTTACTGAAGCCCTTTTGGACCTCAGATCAAACTTTTTAAAAACTCAACTTTTCCATGTATTTTACTAGACAAACAACTGTAATACTGAACTCAGATCAAATACTAGGCACCTATTAAACGTTGCTACAATTCAGCATACACAGACACACTAAGTACAGATCTCAATAATGATTTCTCTTACAATTGCATAAGCTGATGAAATGTAATGTTAATAAATCTAACTTCACAAGGAGTAATTGTGCTTTTCAGAAATACCTTCACTAAAATGTATCTGGGAAATACATTTATATCACTACATTCCCAAGTGCTTCCTTTGTGTCTAGCACATCAAAGCAAAGCTGTGAAGCAAGATTATTCCATCTAACAATTATATTTATATGGTGGTCACCTTATCCCACAATGAGTGCACACAAGGTGAGCTGGAACATGCCATGTGTTCCGCTGCTCAATACTGCATTTGTTTATAAAGGGAAGGTAACCATAAACTTTATTTGATCTAAAGAGCACTGGGACACAGTTAGCAACCTGTCTGACCCAACACAAAATGTCACTCAGCGCAGAAATATCAAATCTTTCAACAGGAATATCGGCCAATGATTTTTCAGACAGAGCCTGGCACGGAACATGTCCCATTTAGTCAGGCCGGCCTCATTCACACAGCTTTGCTTGATCACTTTCCAAAGCCGCTCTGAATCTCACTGTAACAGAAAACCTAGTCCTGGCGGTTTATGCCAGCGAGGTTAAGGGTTAACGGAAGGTCAGATACAAAAGAAACAAACACAAAACAACTGGGTCTGGTTTCTGTATATGCAGTTTAATCAGTGGGTGGATTTTATTCAGCTTAAATGAGAAAAGACTTAAAGGGACATTAGTCAAAATTAAACTTTCATGATTCAGGCAGAACCTGCAATTTTAAACAACTTTCAAATTAACTTCCATTAACAAAATGCGCACAGTCTTTTTAGATTTACACTTTTTGAGTCACCAGCACCTAATGAGCATGTGCAAGAATTCACAGAATATACTTATATGAATGCATTTGTGATTGGCTGATGGCTGTCACATGATACAGGAGGAGTGGAAATAGGCATTACCTTAAATTTGACAGAAAAAAAAATCTACTACTTATTTGAAGTTCAGAGTAAGTGCTATACATTATCTTTTTTATCATGCAGCTAAATATCCATTTATCTGTAACTAGTGCACAAAATGAGATAAAAAAACACACAAAACACATTTAAAGCAACCCGACTAGCGCAAAAACCTGAATATTGTGTGTCCTTTCATGTATTCCCTCATAGAAGTCGATGGAGAAAAAAATTGGAAAAAAACTAACACCTTAATAAACAATAAACATTAGCAGGAAGTATCTATCAGCCAATATGCATTAGCAGGAAGTGTCTATCAGCCAGACATATGTATTTATGTGTGTGTGTGTATATATATATATATATATATATATATATATATATATATAGTATATGTCTGTAAATACATATATGCACATATAAATGCATAAATACATATTTACATATGTACACACACACACATATATATATATATATACACATACATATACATATTAAGACATACATACATATATATATATATATATATATATATATATATATATATATATATATATATATATATATATATATATATATATATATGTTAAAGCCCTTTGACTGCCTTTTTTTCTATCTATCTAGGGGCAGATTTATCATAGTGCGAGCAGACATGATATGATGTAGCGCATAATGTCCACTGCACATCGATAAATGCCGACACCATACGCTGTCAGCATTTATCATTGCACCAGCAGTTCTTGTGACCTGCTGGTGCAATGCCACCCCCTGCAGATTCGCGGCCAATCGCTAGCAGGGGGTGTCAATCAACCTGATCGCATTTGATCGGGTTGATTTCTGTCTGCGGCCTAAGCGCAGACGGACAAGTTATGGAGCAGCAGTCTTTAGACTGCTGCTTCATAACTGCTGTTTCTGGCGAGCCATACGGAGCTTGATAAATCGGTCCGATAGTATTCTTGAGTCATTAAAGGGACAGCAAAGTAAATGAAATGTTCATGATTCAGATAAAAAATCCAATTTAAAAAATAAAATAAAATAAAAATTACTTAATCTACTTCCATTGTCAAACTGTCTATATTTCTATAAGCCTGTGATTGGCTGATGTTTGTCACATGATAAATGGGGCCGGTAAATTAAATGGAAACTTTGAAATTTGTAAGAAAAAAAATATATTGCTGATTTAATATTTGAAGTAAGAGTTATTGCATTGTTATTTTATTATATATTAGTTGATTGTGCAGTTCTCAAGTATTTAGTGGTTCTTAAATCGTAAAATCAAATCTATCCGCAGAACACTAGTTTGTATATTTGCAATATCAATAATAATGAATTATACACATATTCTGCTATTTAGTGGCAAGTGGGTATTTCTGGGTTAATTTCATTCCTATTTGGATATTAGCTCCAGATGGACATCTCTCAAAATCAATGGAATAATTTAATGTCAGAACATTATTATCCTGTTGATGCTTTATTCATCGCACTCACTGAACTCACCGTGGTTCCGCAGAGTTATTGATCTGGTTATAATATCCTGTGTTTTACCCTCGGTTTGACGATGACACAAAGACTCCCGAAATAATATCAAAGTCATAAACTATTAAACAGTATGGACTCGATTTTCAAAGCTTTTTTTTATTCTAGATGAAAATTAGCAATTCCAAACATTAGACAGCTGATTAAATATTTATTACACAAATATTATTATTTTTTTTCTTGATCGTAAGCTCTTCAGGGATGAGCCTCTGTACCTGCGGTCTGTTTTAAGGTAAAAATGTACGCAAACCACTTTAGTAGTGGAAGAAATAAGATACTGGGACCCAAATCAAGAAGCTTGGGCCCCAATATAATATAGTTAATGCTTTCTAATTATAATACAAATCTCAGCTCTGATGCATTGCCCCTGCAACCCCATATAAAGTTTATTATGTCTGATATAATCCTTAAATGGATATGAAACCAAAAAGTTTCTGTTGTGATTCAGACAAAGGGGCCTATCTATCAAGTTCCGAAAGGAGCTTGATGGCCCGTGTTTCTGGCGAGTCATCAGACAGCTCTGAGCAGGTGGACAGGAATCACCACAATTCAACCCGATCGAGTACGATTGGGTTGATTGACACCTCCCTGCTGGCGGCCCATTGGCCGCGAGTCTGCAGGGGCGGCGTTGCACCAGCAGCTCTTGTAAGCTGCTGGTGCAATGCTGAATACGGAGAGCATATTGCGACAGTGCAGATCAGGTCCGCAAGACCTTTGTTAAATAGGGGCCAGAGGATGCTATTTAAAAAAAAAGGTTTCCAATTTACTTCTATTACCAAATTTGCTTCATACTCATAATATTCTGTGTTGAAGAGATATCTAGGTAGCCATCTGGAACACTATATGGCAGGAAATAGTGCTGCCCTCTAGTGCTTTTGCAAATGAATAACAATCTTGCAAAACTGCTCCCATATAGTGCTCCAGAAATGGGCCAGCTCCTAAGCATATGTCACTGCTTTTCAACAATAGATACCAAGAGAATGAAAACAATGTGATAATTGAAGTAAATTAGAAAGTTGTTTAAAATTGCATGCTCTATAATAATCATGAAAGAAACATTTTGGGTTTCATATCCCTTTAATGGTTACTGGCTCTTTAATGTTTATCATTGCCAGCATCTTATTCGGAAAATTCATTGTGTCAGCACATGTTCCTAGCAACAACAAAAGTACTCTTAGGTTTGTGCAGACTTTTTGTGAAGACCCTAATAATAGAAGCAAATAGCTGACCATGCAGAGAGCTGTATACAAACAGGTTGTCTTGTCTAACTCTGCACGCATTATGCAAAGAAAAATAATACATTTCCTACCTCCAACCCGAGGTAAACACATTTAGTGCCTGTTTCTCTCTTTGTCATAGTAGCATCTCGTGCTGTCTATACACAGCTACATAAAGATGATGCAAAACTGAATAAAGAAAGAAAAGTGCACACGCTATTTCTTTTTATGTGATACACACAGATCTGAAGACACTTTATCAGAGCTGTATAGATGCCCAAAAGAGCAATTACGGATTCAATATGGAGGTAATAATCTTTGGTTGGATTCATCTTTACATTGTTGTGCAAGGAATAAAACTGAGTTACTGTAAAAACAAGAATACAGAGATGTGTATCAATGCTGTGCCTGCAATATGTTAAAGAAGACAAAAACTCACAAAAAAGTTTACTATGCATGCAAATTATAATATAATTATCAGAGAGAGAGAGACAGACAGACAGACAGAGAGGAAGCTATAGAAAGATTGTGTGTGTGAGTTATATAGAAAGTGAGAGAGTTAGATATAGTGATAGAGAAAAAAGAGAGAGTGTGAGAGAGAAAGAGAGTGTGGGGCCAATTTATTAAGGCCCGAATGCACCTGTTTCCGTGCGAGCCTTAACTTGTCCGCCACCTCTGAGGCGGCAGACAGAAATATGACCGATCAGATATAATCGGGTTGATTGACACCCCCTGCTTGCTATCGATTGGCCGCGAATGTGCAGGGGGCGACATTGCACTAGCATTTCACTAGAAATGCTTGTGCAATGATAAATGCCAACAGCGTATGCTGTCAGCATTTATTGATGTGCGGCGGACATGATCTGCTACAGCGGATCATGTCCATCCGCACATTGCTAAATCGACCCCAGTGTGTATGTTAAATGTGTGCTTGTGAGAGAGTGAGAGTGTGAGAGAGAGAGATATTATGTGAGAGAGTGAGAGTGAGATAATGGGGTAAATTTATCAAATTTTGGGCGAACATGATCCGCTGTCTGTGTGTGTGTGTGTGTGTGTGTGTGAGAGAGTGTGTGAGTATGAGAAAGAGATAGAGAGAGTGAGAGAATGAGAGAGAGCGAGAGTGAACGTGAGAGAGAGAGAGAGCGTGAGAAAGATAGAGAGAGTTAGGGAGAGTGAGAAAGTGAGTGTTAGAGAGATAAAGTGAGTGTTAGAGAGATAAAGAGAGCGTTAGAAAGATAGAGAAATAAAAAAGTTAATGAGTGAGTGAGCAAAAGAGAGTTATATAGAAAGGCAGAGTTGTGTGTGTTGTGTGAGTGAGAGAGAGAGAGAGACAGAACGAGAGACAGAGAGAGAGAGAGAGAGAGAGAGAGAGAGAGAGAGATTGTGTGTGTGGGTGTGGACAGATATTAAAGAGAGAGTGTGCCTGAGAGAGAGACAGACAGAGAGTTCCTGAGAGTTCTAAAGATAAAGACAGAGAGAGAGCGCACGTGTGTGTGTGTGGGGGGGGGACTGTATGAAAAAGAGTGTGTGTGAGAGAGAGTTCTGGGAGTATTATAAACCAAATGACCAAATGTTTTGGGTTGTATTTATATTATCAGACAGGTCATACAGTCAAAATATAATAACTTTCCAATTTACTTTAATTATGAATTGCATGCTTTTCTCTAGGTATTCTTTATTGATATTTAGCTCATTTCCATGAGCATATACTGAGGTAGGCTCAGGAGCGTGCATGTGTCTTGAGAACTTTATGGCAGCAGTGTCTGTAACAATGTATGCAAGAATTTTATATTTGTATAAACAATGTTATACTTGTATCTTAAGATCCGTGCACACTCATAATCCTACCTAAGTATTCTGTCATGGAAAGCTGCTATTTTTCAACAAAGGGTACTAAGAGAAATAATTACATTTGATAACAGAAGTAAAATGGAAAGATTTCGGGTTTTTTAATTGGATGACCAAAATTACGAAAGTTAAATTTGGATTTCCATGCCCCTTTAAGCAGGTTTGCACCCATGATGAAGAAGGGATACAATGGGAGAATATTTTATTCTTCCCACAGTTTATGATAAAAAGAAAACACCTCTATTTACACAGCCTGTTTTAATGAAGAATGATCAATTCTCCCTTTGTGAGTAAATGTTTTTCATGAATAATTTTCTCTTTTTGAGCATTAAAGAACTGAGAAATAAAACTTAAACTCAAACAATTAGTATTAGTGTGATCCATTACATGATTACCAATTAATAGTACTGGAGACAGGGTTATATATCAGATCCCTTTCACCTTATTGCAGTACCAGTGTATGTTACTATGTGTACTTCAGGCATCGCTCAGATCCTCTGTCAGACAAAGCTGAAGTCACTCGGTCAGTGTAACCCAAGACACAGCGTGTTCTACATAAAGTCACAGACGGGGACATATGCAAGGTCAGAAGTTCAGGCACAATACAAGTGACTGTTGTTACAAAAGCCAGAGGATTAGATAGATGTATCAGATGTGACTGGGAGGGAGAGTGTAACTTACACTGAAAACATCATGTCATCAACCCTCAGACCCAATGCACTGACCTCCATACATGTCCTCACACCCAATATGCCACCTTCAGATATGTCCTCACAGCCAATGGACTGACCCTCATACATGTCCTCACATCCAATATGCCAACCCTCAGATATGTCCTCACACCTAATATGTCAACCCTCAGATATGTCCTCACACCCAATGCACTGACCCTTATACATGTCCTCACACCCAATATGCCAACCCTCAGATATGTCCTCACAGCGACCCTCAAACATGTCCTCACACCCAATATGCCAACCCTCAGATATGTCCTCATACACAATGCACTGACCCTCATACATGTCCTCACACCTAATATGCCAACCCTCAGATATATCCTCACATCCAATATGCCAACACTCAGATATGTCCTCACATACAATATGCCAACAATCAGATATGTCCTCACAGCTAATGCACTGACCCTCATACATGCCCTCACACCCAATATGCCCAGCCTCAGATATGTCCTCACAGACAATGCACTGACCCTCAGATATGTCCCAACACCCAATATGCCAACCCTCAGATATGTCCTCACAGTCAATGGACTGACCTTCATACATGTCTTCACACCCAACATGCCAACATTTAGATATGTCCTCATACCGAGTATGTCAACACTCAGATATGTTCTCATACCCAGTATAATGACCCTCAGACTTTACTTATATGCAATATATTGACCCTCAATCTTGTCACACACCCAATACACAGATCTGTAGACTTGTCCTCACAGCTGATGCACCAACCTTCAGACTTCTCCCCACACTGACCCTTATACATGTCCTCATAACTAAAATGCCAACACTTAACTATGGTTTTATACCCAGTACACTGGCCCTTAGTCTTGTTCTACACTGACTACAAAGATACTTAGACTTATCCTCACACCCAATATACCAATCTTGAAACTTTTCCCACACTGACCTTCAAACATGTCCTCAAACCCAATATGACAACCCTCAAATAATGACCCTTTTTGTACACCCACTATACTAATCCTCAGTCTTGTTCTTAAACCCAATGCATTGACTCTCAGTCTTGTCATTAAACATAATAAACACAGTACACCGACCCTCAAACTTTACTTAAACTCAGTACACCTACCATCTGACTTGTCTTTATACTCAATACACCAACTCTCAGACTTGTCTTCACACTCAGTGCACCAACCCTCAGATTTGTCTTCACACTCAGTGCACCACTCAGAACACTGACCCTCAGACTTGTCTTCAAACTCAGTACAATATCCTTAGACTTGCTTTCAAACTCAGTACGACCCTCAGACTTCTTCACACTCTGTACACTGACCCTCAAACTTGTCTTCACACTCTGTACACTGACCCTCAAACTTGTCTTCACACTCAGTACACCGACCCTCAGACTTGTCTTCACACTCAGTACACCCTCACTCTTGTTTTCGCACTCAGTCTTGTCTTTACACTTTAGCTGGTCTTCCCACCCAATACACAATCTCTCAGATATTCTTAAAAACTCACACTCATAGCCTTGGGGGCCGATTTATGAAGGGCCGAAAGGCCCCTGATGCCCCTGTTTCTGCGCGAGCCTTTAGGCTCACCGGAAACCGCAGTTATGAATCAGTGGTCTTAAGACCGCTTCTCCATAATTGGTCCGCTGCCTCCGAGGATGCGGTCTGCAATCGGCCCGATCCTATACAATCGGGCTGATTGACACCCCCTGCTAGCGGCCGACTAGCCTCAAATCTGCAAGGGTGGCATTGCACAAGCAGTTCACCAGAACTGCTTGTGCAATGTTAAATGCCGACAGCGTATGATGTCGGCATTCAGCGATGTCTGTCAGACATAATACGCTACAGCGTATCATGTCGGACAGACATTGATAAATCGGCCCCTTTGCGTCCTTTAGTCTCTGTAGTACAACAGAACTCTCACTTTTTTAACTTTCATATAATGACTTCTTAATTTTGTGTTTCACTTTACATACATACTTGTGAGATCTTATGACCCTCTAGATCATTGTTGTTCAAATCTATCCTCAGGCCTCCCTAACAGGTCACGTTTAGATCTGAACTGGAGCACAGGTGAAATAATCAGCTGATTAGTAAACAGTTATTTTACCTGCTCTCATCCAAGGTAATCGTGAAAACCTGGCCTGTTGGGGACGCTTGAAAACCAGTGCTCTAGATGACACATGGCTAATGAAAATTGAATTTAATACATTTGCTAGAAAACTGTTTTACAGTTACCTGTTTTAGAGATTCAAATCTATTGCAAGTTGGTATTATTAAAGTTAGGACATTTTTTGTCCCATTCATTCTATTTTTTTCTTTTTTTTTTTTTGAGGTCCAATACCCATTTATAAATGCTGATTATAGTGCAACAATATTCTGCATTATTTCCAGAAGCCTGGGGGTACAAGTACAAATGTAATTCTATAAAAATAACTCACCACCAGTACAATCATCGCTTGACTTTCACGCTTTAGACAGGCTGGCATTGAAACAGTTACTATTAATTGTCATTGTGAGGTATGGCCACTAAGAATATTTTACTGAGAGGATATGCAAGGATCATTGGTTTGAGATGAGCATATTAAAAACATCAAGGATTTAGCCTGAGACTATAAAATACAATAACAAAGCTATGTGATTACAAACAAATGAGATACCTGTAATATGCATATATAATTAGCAATGCAAACTAGCATTGTAAAAATAAACTAAGCATGGCTAATTACTAACAAGATGGGTCTGCCTCAAGCAATGTCTAGATGTCTGCTATTGCATATGTGTATGCATGCTTGTGTGTGTATGTTTATGAGCATTTACGTCATACCTATGTGTGCTTGCATGCATTCTTGTTTGTATATACATAAATGTGTGTGCTTGTATGCATTTTTGTGTGTGTGTATATATATATATATATATATATATATACATACCTGTGTGCGCTTGTATGCATTCTTGTGTGTATATACATACCTGTGCGTGCTTGCATGCATTCTTGTGTGTATATACATACCTATATGTGCTTATATGCATACTTGTGTGTGTATACATTCTTAAATGTGTGTACATACCTGTGTGTGCTTGCATGCATTATTGTTTGTGTACAGACCTGTGTGTGCTTGTATGCGTTTTTGTGTGTGTGTACATACCTGTGTGTGCTTGCATGCATTCTTGTGTGTATATACATACCTATATGTGCTTGTGTGCATACTTGTGTGTGTATACATTCTTAAATGTTTGTACATACCTGTGTGTGCTTGCATACATTATTGTTTGTGTACAGACCTGTGTGTGCTTGTATGCATTCTTGTGCATATACATACCTGTGTGTGCTTGTATGCGTTTTTGTGTGTGTGTACATACCTGATTGTGCTTGCATGCATTCTTGCGTGTATATACATATCTGTGTGTGCTTGCATGAATTTTTGTGTGTATACATACCAATATGTCCTTGTATGTGTATACATTCTTGAATGTGTATACATACCTGTGTGTGCTTGCATGCATTCTTGTGTGTGTATACAGACCCGTGTGCTTGTATGCATTATTGTGTGTGTATAAATACCTGTGTGTGCTTGCATGCATTTACGTGTGTATATACATACCTGTGTGTACTTGAATGCATTCTTGTATGTGTATACATACATATGTGCTTGTGTGCATTCTTGTGTGTATATAGATACCTATGTATTCTTGTGTGTGTGTGTGTGTATATATACCTATGTGTGGTTGTATTCATCCTTGTGTATATACATACCTGTGTGGGCAATTGTATGCATGCCATGTAGGTATGTGGTTGTATGCATCCTTGTATATACATACCTATGTATTCTTGTGTGTGTATACATACCTATGTGTGGTTGTATGCATTCTTGTGCGTAAATATATATATATATATATATATATATATATATATATAAAGGACCCAGCACTCGCCACACGCCCTTCACGTGGCTGCTTTGGAGTGATAATGCACTTATACATGCTTGGGTGCAGATCTATATGTAGCATGTACTCTTGTGTGTCCTTGTACTGTATGTATTCATGCATGCTTGTGCATATGTAGGTGTGTATGCGTCTTGCATGTAAATTAATTTTAACTGCTTCTACTGAAATGTAAGTATGTATGACCTTTCAAGTCCGATTGTACACAGGTATCTCTGAGATTAGACTTCAGCTCACACCATATCCAGATCTGGGGGATACAAAAAAGCAAAGGCTAGAATGTCAAAATCCTCACTGGGAAATATACATCACTGGCTGACTCATATTGTAGTGGCTGAATCAGAAAACTGCTCCAAAGAAACTCACTGGAAGTTATAAAAAATAAATAAGAAGCATCAGTCAGCAGAAATGCTTGCTAGTGACGTGCCAGGCCACCTATATTTATTCATATGTTAAAAAGATCTTCTCTCAAGGGCAAAGCACATTAATATAGGAATGAGAAAACAAGAGTAAATTTACAGTCGCCCACTAGATGGCTCCCATCCTGTGTTGACAATTGTATCCCTTATCCACATGTGAAGGAAAGAAAACATTGACACATAATACCAAAACACACTCATAGACACATAATACCAAAACACACTCATAGACACATAATACCAAAGCACACTCATAGACACATAATACCAAAGCACACTCATAGACACATAATACCAAAGCACACTCATAGACACATAATACCAAAGCACACTCATAGACACATAATACCAAAGCACACTCATAGACACATAATACCAAAGCACACTCATAGACACATAATACCAAAGCACACTCATAGACACATAATACCAAAGCACACTTATAGACACATAATACCAAAGCACACTCATAGACACATAATAACAAAACACACTCATAGACACATAATACCAAAACACACTCATATAGACACATAATACCAAAGCACACTCATAGACACATAATACCAAAACACACTCATAGACACATAATACCAAAACACACTCATAGACACATAATACCAAAGCACACTCATAGACACATAATACCAAAGCACACTCATAGACACATAATACCAAAACACACTCATAGACACATAATACCAAAACACACTCATAGACACATAATACCAAAGCACACTCATAGACACATAATACCAAAGCACACTCATAGACACATAATACCAAAGCACACTCATAGACACATAATACCAAAGCACACTCATAGACACATAATACCAAAGCACACTCATAGACACATAATACCAAAGCACACTCATAGACACATAATACCAAAGCACACTCATAGACACATAATACCAAAACACACTCATAGACACATAATACCAAAACACACTCATAGACACATAATACCAAAGCACACTCATAGACACATAATACCAAAGCACACACATAGACACATAATACCAAAGCACACTCATAGACACATAATACCAAAACACACTCATAGACACATAATACCAAAGCACACTCATAGACACATAATACCAAAGCACACTCATAGACACATAATACCAAAACACACTCATAGACACATAATACCAAAACACACTCATAGACACATAATACCAAAACACACTCATAGACACATAATACCAAAGCACACTCATAGACACATAATACCAAAGCACACTCATAGACACATAATACCAAAGCACACATAGACACATAATACCAAAGCAGGGGCTCAGAAAAATAGATACATAAAACTAGCACCTAGGATAATACTGATTTGAACACATAGCAATAACACAGAGAATATGAAAGCATTGACAAGTTTTGCAGAAATTTTCCTGGACACTTATGAGTTATACATTCTGCAAGGTGTGCAGGGAGCAACATAAATAGAGCTGTTCAGTGTCGCTGTTTGTGAGCTGTCCAGGGTTGAAATTCAAGTTCCTACCTGCACACCCTGCAGCATGTATACCTCATAAGTGTACAGAAAAACATGTCCAAGGTGGGAACCCCTACCTGTTTGTGATGCAAAAAAGGTCCTTCTTATAAATTGCTTATATATATTTATTGCTATGCTGTTTCCATTCTAACTAGCCACACAATCATTTTATATCACATCTCTATTTTTTGTTTGTTTGTAGCACTTTATATAACCTCAAGCTGCTTGTGTGAAGGAGATATCTATACAATGTCAGAAAAGCATTTGCCTGTGATGCCCACATTTTCCTCTACATATGCCCATTTGCACCTAGTAGATCATCTGTGTAGCTTAAATAGACATAAAAGTCACATTTTATATGCACAATATGTATTGTGAAATTGACACAGTAAAATGACATTTGGTATGTACTGTGCACAAGCATTATCCATCTCTACATACAGACATGCATGCACAGGGATAAATATCTAGGGCGTGATCCGATATAGATCACAGTTTGCGGCGCAAGCGAGGGAACCGGCGTCGCCCGCAGTTTCAGCTCGCAACTCGAGCTATCCCATATAAGTCGCCGTCAGATGCTAACGTGCCGTAAGTCTGACAAACCAGCGATGTCCAGAAATCTGCGCAAGTACAAATTTTTGGCGTCGCCAGTGACTTGCGGCACGTTAGAATCTGCCGGCGCCTATAAAACCTGACTAAAGTCTAAAACACCCGCACTGTCTAACACGCCTCCCTAACATAGCCCGCACTGTCTAACCCTCTATCCGCTATCCCCCCTCACTAGCCTAACAATAAAAAAGCTATTAACCCCTAAACCGCCGCTCCCGTACCCCGCCGCCAGCTATATTATATCTATAACCCCCTAAAGTGAGCCCCTAACACCGCCGCCATCTATATTAAAATTATTAACCCCTAATGTAAGCCCCTTACACCGCCGCCATCTCTATTAAAATGATTAACCCCTAATTTAATCTACCTACCCCGCCGCCAGCTATATTATCTATATTAACCCTAAGTATATTATAGTTAATATAGGTATTACATTATATATATTAACTATATTAACCCTAATTATATTAGGGTTAATATAGTTACTATAGTATTTATATTAACTATATTAACTCTATCTAACCCTAACACCCCTAACTAAATTTATATTAAATTAATCTAATTCATTTATAAACTAAAATATTCCTATTTAAATCTAAATACTTACCTATAAAATAAACCCTAAGATAGCTACAATATAATTAATAATTACATTGTAGCTATGTTAGGGTTAATATTTATTTTACAGGTAAATTGTTAATTATTTTAACTAGGTATAATAGCTATTAAATAGTTATTAACTATTTAATATCTACCTAGTTAAAATAATTACCCAATTACCTGTAAAATAAATCCTAACCTAAGTTACAAATACACCTACACTATCAATAAATTTAATAAACTACAAACATCTATCTAAAAATACAATTAAATTAACTAAATTACAAAAAATAAAAAAAAGATTAAAAGATTTTTAAGCTAATTACACCTATTCTAAGCCCCCTAATAAAATAATAAACCCCCAAAATAAAAAAAATTCCCTGCCCTATTCTAAATTAAACAAATTTCAAAGCTCTTTACCTTACCAGCCCTTAAAAGGGCCTTTTGTGGGGCATGCCCCAAAGAATTCAGCTCTTTTGCATACAACAAATACAATCCCCCCCCCCCCATTACAACCCACCACCCACATACCCCTATTCTAAAACCACCCAAACCCCCCTTAAAAAAGCCTAACACTACCCCCCTGAAGATCTCCCTACCTTGTCTTCACCACACCGGGCCGAACTCCTGATCCGATCCGGGCGATGTCTTCCGATCAGCCAATAGAATGCGAGCTCAATCTGATTGGCTGTTCGGATCAGCCAATCGGATTGAACTTGAATCTGATTGGCTGATTCAATCAGCCAATCAGATTTTTTTAACTTAATTCCGATTGGCTGATAGAATCCTATCAGCCAATCGGAATTCGGCGGACGCCATCTTGGATGACGTCATTTAAAGGTACCTCATTCGTCGTTCAGTCGTCGGCCTGGATGAATGCTCCGCGGCGGCGGAGCGAAGAAAGAAGATTGAAGATGCCGCCGGAAGAATGAAGACTTTGCTGCCGCTTGGAGGAAGACGTCGCCGGAGGAAGAATTCTTCTTTGCCGCTTGGAGGAAGACATCGCCGGAGGAAGAATTCTTCTTTGCCGCTTGGAGGAAGACATCGCCCGGATCGGATCAGGAGTTCGGCCCGGTGTGGTGAAGACAAGGTAGGGAGATCTTCAGGGGGGTAGTGTTAGGCTTTTTTAAGGGGGGTTTGGGTGGTTTTAGAATAGGGGTATGTGGGTGGTGGGTTGTAATGGGGGGGGGATTGTATTTGTTGTATGCAAAAGAGCTGAATTCTTTGGGGCATGCCCCACAAAAGGCCCTTTTAAGGGCTGGTAAGGTAAAGAGCTTTGAAATTTGTTTAATTTAGAATAGGGCAGGGAATTTTTTTTATTTTGGGGGTTTATTATTTTATTAGGGGGCTTAGAATAGGTGTAATTAGCTTAAAAATCTTGTAATCTTTTTTTTATTTTTTGTAATTTAGTGTTTGTTTTTTTTGTAATTTAGTTTAGTTAATTTAATTGTATTTTTAGATAGATGTTTGTAGTTTATTAAATTTATTGATAGTGTAGGTGTATTTGTAACTTAGGTTAGGATTTATTTTACAGGTAATTGGGTAATTATTTTAACTAGGTAGATATTAAATAGTTAATAACTATTTAATATCTATTATACCTAGTTAAAATAATTAACAATTTACCTGTAAAATAAATATTAACCCTAACATAGCTACAATGTAATTATTAATTATATTGTAGCTATCTTAGGGTTTATTTTATAGGTAAGTATTTAGATTTAAATAGGAATATTTTAGTTTATAAATGAATTAGATTAATTTAATATAAATTTAGTTAGGGGTGTTAGGGTTAGATAGAGTTAATATAGTTAATATAAATACTATAGTAACTATATTAACTATATTAACCCTAATATAATTAGGGTTAATATAGTTAATATATATAATGTAATAACTATATTAACTATAATATACTTAGGGTTAATATAGATAACATAGCTGGCGGCAGGGTAGGTAGATTAAATTAGGGGTTAATAATTTTTATATAGGTGGCGGCGGTGTAAGGGGTCAGATTACGGGATAGATAAGGTAGATGACAGCGGTGTAAGGGGTTCTAATTAGGGGATAGATAAGGTAGATGGCGGCGGTTTTAGGGGCTCACAGTAGGGGGTTAGTTTATGTAGATGGCGGCGGGGTCCGGGAGCGGCAGTTTAGGGGTTAATAACTTTATTAGGGATTTCGGGGGGGGGGATCGCGGTTGACAGGTAGATAGACATTGCGCATGCGTTAGGTGTTAGGTTTATTTTAGAAGATCGCGGTTGACAGGGAGATAGACATTGCGCATGCGTTAGGTGTTAGGTTTATTTTAGCAGCCAGTTTAGGGAGTTACGGGGCTCCAATAGTCAGCGTAAGGCTTCTTACGGCTGCTTTTTGTGGCGAGGTGAAAATGGAGTAAGTTTTCTCCATTTTCGCCACGTAAGTCCTTACGCTGCATATTGGATACCAAACTGCGCTGGTTTGGTATACCTGCCTATAGCCCAAAAAACTACGGGCGACGGCAGAAATATACGCGCGTAACTTCTAGGTTACGCCTTATATGTGATACCAAATCAGCGTAAATATTGTCATCGCCGGCTTTTGCGGGCGGCGATTTATATCGGATCGACCCCCTAATGAACTAATAACTTAATTATAACCATAAATATATTGCAAAAAGTGCTTCTAATCAAAACTGAAATGTTTTGCTGTCAATTACAGGTTCAATTTTTATGTCCAGTGATGAAAGTGGGTTCCTCTGCTTAAAGGAACGTGAAATCCTTTTCAAGTTTTAGATATGGCATGCTATTTTAAACAACTTTCTAATTTACTTCAATTATCAAATTGTCTTCATTCTTTTGGTATCGATTTTTGAAAAGCATGTGGGGTAAGCCCATGAGTGTGCATGTGTCTAAATCACTATTGTATGTTCTTCAACAAAGAATAATACGAGAAAAAAACTAATTTGATTACAGAATTAAGTTATCAACTTTTTATTGTGTGGGCTCTATTCTCTATTTTATTTACTCTATACTCTGAATCATGAAAGAAAGAAACTGTGGGTTTCATCGCTTGTTAAAACTAATTTTAACCCCTTTGCTGCCAGATAATATACCAACACTGCATCTATCCCTTTATGACAACTAAGAGGTTAACTTCATGATTCACTTACAAAACTTTTTTCTCATAATCAGTGTTTATTATTATAATTTTTTTTAAGAACTGAAATATTCCCATAAGATGTAGTGAGCATTCTCTAGTGCATAGTATCTAAAATGCAATTTGTTTACTGACTTTGCAGAGTGCTCAAAATGTTTCTGTGCTATTAATTGCTTCCAAAAAGGTCTAAATTGCCTTGGCTTTCCTTTGATTTAAATAAATTGATCAAAGGCTTTGTAATTAAATTCCTCTGTAAAGGCTTCTTCCAGCTCACAAAAGGAATGTTAGTTATGGAGAAAGCTGCTTGGTGTAAAATGCCTAAAATATTGTTATATTGTTGGCAGAATAAAGAGCAATGTCATTGTAATAAATAAATAGGAAATTCTTCCATTGGTCTCAGCCTTGTCTTGAAAGGAAAGTTCTGCACCACATTTATCTTCCCTTTTTTATCTGGTGGGGATACAGATCTGAACCTGAACATTACCAGTCTGGCTCTAGGAAAGTTTGTAGATTATTTCTGGGTTGTCAAACGTTACTTACTGTAAATGTCCTTGTGTGTTATAAGGTCATACCACTAATACAAATCTACAGTAGAACAGACACTAATACAAATCTACAGTAGAACAGACACAGGCTTGTACATATGCTGCAGAACAGACACTAATACAAATCTACAGTAGAACAGACACTAATACAAATCTACAGTAGAACAGACACTAAAACAAATCTACAGTAGAAAGTCTCAGTCTTGTACATATGCTGTAGTACAGACACTAATGCAAATCTACAGTAAAACAGAAACTAATACAAATCTACAGTAAAACAGACACTAATACATATCTACAGTAAAACAGACACTAATACAAATCTACAGTAAAACAGAAACTAATACAAATCTACAGTAAAACAGACACTAATACATATCTACAGTAAAACAGACACTAATACAAATCTACAGTAGAACAGACACTAATACAAATCTACAGTAAAACAGACACTAATACAAATCTACAGTAGAACAGGCACAGTCTTGTACATATGCTGTAGAACAGACACTAATACAAATCTACAGTAGAACAGACACAGTCATGTACATATGCTGCAGAACAGACAATAATACAAATCTACAGTATAACAGACACAGTCTTGTACTTATGCTGCAGAACAGACACTAATACAAATCTACAGTAGAACAGACACAGTCATGTACATATGCTGCAGAACAGACACTAATGCAAAATCTACAGTAGAAAGTCTCAGTCTTGTTCATAAGCTGCAGAGTAGACATTAATGCAAAATCTACAGTAGAAAGTCTCAGTCTTGTTCATATGCTGCAGAACAGATACTAATGCAAATCTACAGTAGAAAGTCTCAGTCTTGTTCATATGCTGCAGAACAGACACTAATACAAATCTACAGTAGAAAGTCTCAGTCTTGTTCATATGCTGCAGAACAGACACTAATGCAAAATCTACAGTAGAAAGTCTCAGTCTTGTTCATATGCTGCAGAACAGACACTAATGCAAAATCTACAGTAGAATAGACACAATCTTGTACTTATGCTGCAGTACAGACACTAATACAAATCTACAGTAGAAAGTCTCAGTCTTGTACATATCCTGCAGAACAGACACTAATACAAATCTACAGTAGAAAGTCTCAGTCTTGTACATATGCTGCAGAACAGACACTAATACAAATCTACAGTAGAAAGTCTCAGTCTTGTACATATGCTGCAGAACAGACACTAATGCAAATCTACAGTAGAACAGACACAATCTTGTACTTATGCTGCAGTACAGACACTAATACAAATTTACAGTAGAAAGTCTCAGTCTTGTACATATGCTGCAGAACAGACACTAATACAAATCTACAGTAGAAAGTCTCAGTCTTGTACATATGCTGCAGAACAGACACTAATGCAAATCTACAGTAGAACAGACACAATCTTGTACTTATGCTGCAGTACAGACACTAATACAAATCTACAGAAGAAAGTCTCAGTCTTGTACATATGCTGCAGAACAGACACTAATACAAATCTACAGTAGAAAGTCTCAGTCTTGTACATATGCTGCAGAACAGACACTAATGCAAATCTACAGTAGAACAGACACAGTCATGTACTTATGCTGCAGAACAGACACTAATACAAATCTACAGTAGAAAGTCTCAGTCTTGTACATATGCTGCAGAACAGACACTAATACAAATCTACAGTAGAACAGACACAATCTTGTACTTATGCTGCAGTACAGACACTAATGCAAATCTACAGTAGAACAGACACAGTCTTGTACATATGCTGCAGAACAGACACTAATACAAATCTACAGTAGAACAGACACAGTCATGTACTTATGCTGCAGAACAGACACTTATACAAATTGTTACGGTTACCCTTAGTCTCGCTGAGAGATGGACCGCTTAGTAGCCTGGATTCCTATTGCTGAAGAGGGGAGAAACTGCTTTCCATAGTATTCTATATGAGTCTCGCAAATGTAGAATAATCCCCCTTAGCTGTAGTACAGCTAGGATACCCTTCTGCCCACAAAAACGAGTCAACGCTGCGATTGAGGGACAACCAAGAACTGAGGACTGGGATGCCCAGCCTGCTTTTTATTTAGGTTACATGCACACAGGGCACTCCCAGGGGGGGAAGCATAAAATCCCCCATCACACATTTAGACAAAGCCCTTGGACAGGCCACCGCAGATAACAAGTACACACAAGAAAACAATTGAGTCCTTCTTATCACCTAGCAGTGAATGCTTATCACAAACTTAATTACAGTACACAATATGCTAGGAAACCTGCCTCAGAAAATAGTTTTCTCAAAACTGAACAGAGTTAACCCTTTATGAAATGATACTTGTTACAGTTTTCTTGGAGCCCTTCTTAGGCGCTGGCTTGGCTGGTTCAGGCATTGCTGCTGGGAAATAAGTTTCTTCACAACAAAATAACTAATGCTTCTGTAACAGTGCTCCCTTTCTGTGGAACACTCTGGCAGACACGGTCTGACCCCTTTTCGGGGCAGACTAAGGCTGTCCAGACCGCTGGTTATGCGGGGCTGAGGTCGGTTTGTCTGGACAACCCGTCGGCGTTGCCATTCTGTTTCCCAGGTCTGTAAGTAATGGTGAAATTGAAGGGTTGCAACGATAAACTCCAACGTAATAGCCTGCCATTATCTCCAGAGACCCGGTTCAGCCACACCAACGGGTTATGGTCGGTGACCAGAGTGAACTCCTGCCCATATAAATAGGGAGTCAATTTCTTTAATGCCCACACCAAAGCCAAACACTCCTTTTCGACCGCTGCATAGCTGACTTCGCGGGGCAGGAGCTTCCGGCTGATGTAGGCAACTGGATGCTCCCCTCCATCTTCGCCTACTTGGCTGAGGACGGCTCCCAGCCCGAACATGGAAGCATCTGTATGGACGATAAAACGTTTGTTAAGGGCTGGAGCCGCCAAGACAGGAGCGTTAATTAGAGTATTTTTGAGAGCCTGGAAAGCCGTTTCACAGTGGGGAGACCACAGGACCTGTCGAGGTAAGTTCTTCTTGGTCAAGTCAGTCAGGGGTTTGGCAAGTGTGCTGTAGTCTGGTACGAACCGTCTATAGTACCCTGCCATGCCCAGGAAGGCTAGGGCCTGAGTCTTAGTGATGGGGGTGGGCCAATTGGCGACAGCTTCTATCTTGGCCGGCTCTGGTCGCTGCTTTCCACACCCCACCCGGTGACCCAGGTACTGTACCTCGGCCATCCCAAAGTGGCATTTTTCTGGCTTCAGAGTCAGGCCAGCAGCCCGGATCTGATCCAGAACCATTCCTATGTGAGCTAAGTGGTCCTCCCATGACTCACTGTGGATCGCTATGTCGTCCAGGTAGGCGCAAGCAAAACTCTGGAAGCCATCCAGGAGCCTATCCACCAAGCGCTGGAATGTAGCTGGGGCATTCTTCATCCCAAACGGCATTACCCTAAACTGATATAAGCCGAATGGGGTGACGAATGCCGACTTGGGGATAGCCTCCGGGGCCAGGGGAATCTGCCAGTAACCTTTGCAGAGGTCAATAGTGGTCAGGTAATTTCCCCTGGCTATACGATCGAGTAGCTCGTCTACCCTGGGCATAGGGTAAGCGTCCGTCACGGTCTTTTCATTGAGCCTCCGATAGTCTACGCAGAACCGGGTGGTCCCATCTTTCTTGGGCACCAAGACAACTGGGGAGGCCCAGGGACTATCGGAGGGCTCAATTACCCTGAGTTGGAGCATCTCATCGATCTCCTTCTTCATTCCTATCCTAACTGCTTCGGGGATTCGGTACGGAGCCTGGCGCAAGGGAGCTTGTCCCGGAGTATCTACCTGGTGGGTGGTTAAAGTAGTGTACCCTGGCTTCGGGGAGAAGGTGAGGTGTTTGGACTGTAGGAGTTGGTTGAGCTGCTCCCTTTCAGTGGGGCTAAGTCGGTCTCCTATCTGAACCTGAGCCACTATACCTGTGGGGAGACTCTTTTCTAATAGGTCTGGAATGGGTAGACTGTCGGGGTCTTCCTGAGGGGAACAACATACGGCCGTCACGTTCTCTGGTCGCTCAAAATATTCCTTGAGCATGTTTACATGGAATGTCTTTCTAAGATTGTTGTCGTGGCAGCTAGCTATCACATAAGTGGTGTCTCCCCTTTTCTCTACGATCTGGTAGGGGCCCTGCCAGGACGCCTGCAATTTGTCTGTCTTCACCGGCTTAAGTACTAACACCTTTTGTCCTATGGTAAAGATTCTCTTTCGGGCCCCCCGATCGTACCATACTTTCTGTCTTCTCTGGGCCGACTGGAGATTAGCCCGCACGGATTTGGCTAATTGCTCCATTCGGTCCCTGAGTTCCAGCACGTATGGCACAATGGGGACACCGTCAGTCTCCATCTCTCCCTCCCAGTGCTCCCGGATCAGGTTTAGGGGTCCCCGTACCTTTCTTCCGTAGAGCAACTCGAAGGGAGAGAACCCTGTCGTTTCCTGGGGCACCTCCCGATAAGCAAAAAGGAGGTGCGGCAGGAAGCGTTCCCAGTCTCGGTATTCCTGAGTGAACGTCTTGAGCATTTGCTTGAGGGTCCCATTGAACCTCTCACACAGCCCGTTCGTCTGGGGGTGGTATGGGGAGCTCAGGAGGGACTTAATTTTGCAAACCTGCCAGAGTTGTTGGGTCAATTCAGCCGTAAATTGGGTGCCTCGGTCGGATAGGATTTCTTTTGGAAATCCTACCCGGGAGAACACCTGTACTAGTGCATTCGCTACCGTATCCGCTTGTATGTTGGATAGGGCGACAGCCTCTGGGTACCTGGTAGCGTAGTCCACTACGGTAAGAATGTAGCGCTTACCGGAGGGACTAGGGGTAGCCAGTGGTCCCACTAGGTCAATAGCAACCCGGCTGAAGGGTTCCTCTACAATGGGCATATTTACTAGATGGGCTTTAGGGTGATCGCCTCGCCTTCCTACTCGTTGACACACATCGCAGGTGTTACAGTAAGTTCTAACGTCAGCGTGTACCCCTGGCCAAAAGAACGTGTGAGTAATGCGGTGTAGGGTACGGGTTACAGCTAGGTGGCCTGCTAAGGGGATGTCGTGGCCTATCTTGAGGATTTCTTGACGGTATTTGTGGGGCACTACCAGCTGTCGCCTACGCTGTCCCCTTTTCTCTGTCCAGCGGTATAGTTTCCCTTTTTCCCATAAGAATGTTTCATTATCTGCCCCGCCCCCTCCGGTCTCTGCTCGTTCCCGGTACTTTTGTAAGGTCGGGTCAGTCTTAGACTCTGTCTCGAAAGCATCTGGGGTGTCCCAGGGTATGGGGCCTAACATGTCAGGCAAGGTCGGGGTAGGTCTTACCTGTGTCTCCCGCACTGGTGAGAGTTCTCGCTCCGTCCGGGCTTGGGCCCGTGTAGTCACTGGGTCCGCCTCGTTGTTGCATACTGGAGCATAGGCAGAAGTCATGGGGCCCAAATCATTGCCCAGTAGTACTTCGGCAGGTAAATTATCCATTATGCCCACGTTCACAGCCCCCTTTCCCGCTCCCCAATCAAGATGCACTTTAGCTGTTGGAATTTTGTACACATCCCCCCCCGCCACTCTAACGGCCACAGTCTGTCCAGATCGCTTGTGCTCCGGCACCAAATGACTCTGTACCAGCGTGATAGTAGCCCCTGTGTCTCTCAATCCCTCGGTAGATCGCCCCTCGAGCCATACCTTCTGCCGATGGTGCTGGCGGTTATCTGAGGCAGCATATACAGGGTCCGCCTCGTGAAGCGGCCCCAAATATTCCTCCATAGGGGCCTCTTGGTTAACACAGAGGGTCCGGGCCGGACGATATGCCCCAGAGGGGTAATTGTAATTCCTGGGTGTCTGGTGCGTATTAAGGGGGCAGCTAGCCATGAAATGCCCTGGTTGCTTGCATCGGTGGCAAGTCGGTCTGGGACGCTCAGAGCTGTTATTGGGTGGTCCTGAGTGTCGGGCGGGCCCTGCGGGCACCGGGGCTCGGAATTCAGCACGAGGGGGTGCACGGTAAACCTCTCTGGGTTCGTGAAGACGGGAGTCATAATGTTCATCGGCCAATTTGGCTGCTTCTTCTAAGGTAGAAGGTCGCCTGTCTCGCAGCCATTCCTTCCCTTGCTGTTCCATGCCATTATAAAAATGTTCTAAGAGAAACAATTGTAAAATTTCCTCACCAGTCACCGCTTTACTTCCGCTCATCCAGTGATTTGCCGCTCTCCGCATTCGGTGCGCCCATTCCATATGGGTATCGTTAGGCTTCTTTTTCGTGCCCCGAAACTGTCGGCGATACGCGTCCGGAGTTACTGCGTACCGTCGCAACAGTGTCTCCTTAACTAGCTCATACTGTGTCACTTCCTCAGCACCCAGAGTACGAAAGGCTTCCAGGGCTCGCCCGGATAGTTTCCCAGACAATATCGTGGGCCACTCCCTGCTGGGAATCTGGTGCAGGGCACATTGCCTTTCGAAGTCCGCCAAATATTCATCAATCCCTGTCTCGCTCTCTAGGAAGGGTCGAAATGCCGCATAGGGTATCTTGGGCCTCCCAGCATTTTCGACAGGGATGATTACCTGCGGGGCTTCAGCATTGCGGTGTGCGTTCGCTAGGTTGAGTTCGTGGGCTCGAGTCTCTCGTATATCCTTGTCCGCTTCCGCCATCAACTGCTGTACCAATTCCATGGAGGGGTTCGGCCCGTACAGTGAGAGCCTCTCCCGAACAATCCTGTTTTTTTCGTCACTAATCGTGGTCGGTGTTTCCGCCATTGTGAAGCTCTGATCCAGTTCGGTCAATTCTGCGATCAGCTCTCTCCTCGGCCGGTTGCTGGCGTACCCCCCTCTGCTTTCAAGTAAATCCTTTAGGGTTGTACGCTTCAATTTTTCGTAAGCGCTCTCCATCCGTTCTGTACCTCTCCTAGGAAATCCAGGAAAAATCCCACCGCTGCCGCCAAATGTTACGGTTACCCTTAGTCTCGCTGAGAGATGGACCGCTTAGTAGCCTGGATTCCTATTGCTGAAGAGGGGAGAAACTGCTTTCCATAGTATTCTATATGAGTCTCGCAAATGTAGAATAATCCCCCTTAGCTGTAGTACAGCTAGGATACCCTTCTGCCCACAAAAACGAGTCAACGCTGCGATTGAGGGACAACCAAGAACTGAGGACTGGGATGCCCAGCCTGCTTTTTATTTAGGTTACATGCACACAGGGCACTCCCAGGGGGGGAAGCATAAAATCCCCCATCACACATTTAGACAAAGCCCTTGGACAGGCCACCGCAGATAACAAGTACACACAAGAAAACAATTGAGTCCTTCTTATCACCTAGCAGTGAATGCTTATCACAAACTTAATTACAGTACACAATATGCTAGGAAACCTGCCTCAGAAAATAGTTTTCTCAAAACTGAACAGAGTTAACCCTTTATGAAATGATACTTGTTACAGTTTTCTTGGAGCCCTTCTTAGGCGCTGGCTTGGCTGGTTCAGGCATTGCTGCTGGGAAATAAGTTTCTTCACAACAAAATAACTAATGCTTCTGTAACACAAATCTACAGTAGAACAGACACAGTCTTGTACATATGCTGCAGAACAGACACTAATACAAATCTACAGTAGAACAGACACAGTCTTGTACTTATGCTGCAGAACAGACACTAATACAAATCTACAGTAGAACAGACACAGTCTTGTACATATGCTGCAGAACAGACACTAATACAAATCTACAGTAGAACAGACACAGTCTTGTACATATGCTGCAGAACAGACACTAATACAAATCTACAGTAGAACAGACACTAATACACATATACAGTAGAACAGACACTAATACAAATCTACAGTAGAACAGACACAGTCTTGTACTTATGCTGCAGAACAGACACTAACACAAACCTACAGTAGAACAGACACAGTCTTGTACATATGCTGCAGAACAGACACTAATACAAATCTACAGTAAAACAGACACAGTCATGTACTTATGCTGCAGAACAGACACTAATACACATCTACAGTAGAACAGACACAATCTTGTACTTTTGCTGTAGTACAGACACTAATACAATTCTACAGTAGAACAGGCACAGTCTTGTACTTATCCTGCAGTACAGACACTAATACAAATATACAGTAGAACAGACATAATCTTGTACTTATGCTGCAGTACAGACACTAATACAAATCTACAGTAGAACAGACACAATCTTGTACTTATGCTGTAGTACAGACACTAATACAATTCTACAGTAGAACAGGCACAGTCTTGTACTTATGCTGCAGAACAGACACTAATACACATCTACAGTAGAACAGACACAATCTTGTACTTATGCTGTAGTACAGACACTAATACAATTCTACAGTAGAACAGGCACAGTCTTGTACTTATGCTGCAGTACAGACACTAATACAATTCTACAGTAGAACAGACATAATCTTGTACTTATGCTGTAGTACAGACACTAATACAAATCTACAGTAGAACAGACATAATCTTGTACTTATGCTGCAGTACAGACACTAATACAAATCTACAGTAGAACAGACACTAATACACATATACAGTAGAACAGACACTAATACAAATCTACAGTAGAACAGACACAGTCTTGTACTTATGCTGCAGTACAGACACTAATACAATTCTACAGTAGAACAGACACTAATACACATATACAGTAGAACAGACACTAATACAAATCTACAGTAGAACAGACACAGTCTTGTACATATGCTGCAGTACAGACACTAATACAAATCTACAGTAAAACAGACACAGTCATGTACTTATGCTGCAGTACAGACACTAATACACATCTACAGTAGAACAGACACAATCTTGTACTTATGCTGCAGTACAGACACTAATACAAATCTACAGTAGAACAGACACAATCTTGTACATATGCTGCAGAACAGACACTAATACAAATCTACAGTAGAACAGACACAATCTTGTACTTATGCTGCAGTACAGACACTAATACAAATCTACAGTAAAACAGACACAGTCATGTACTTATGCTGCAGAACAGACACTAATACAAATCTACAGTAAAACAGACACAGTCATGTACTTATGCTGCAGAACAGACACTAATACAAATCTACAGTAGAACAGACACAGTCTTGTACTTATGCTGCAGTACAGACACTAATACAAATCTACAGTAGAACAGACACAATCTTGTACTTATGCTGTAGTACAGACACTAATACAAATCTACAGTAGAACAGACAGTCTTGTACATATGCTGCAGAACAGACACTAATACAAATCTACAGTAGAACAGACACAGTCTTGTACTTATGCTGCAGTACAGACACTAATACACATCTACAGTAGAACAGACACAATCTTGTACTTATGCTGCAGTACAGACACTAATACAAATCTACAGTAGAACAGACACAATCTTGTACTTATGCTGTAGTACAGACACTAATACAAATCTATTGTAGAACAGACACTAATACAAATCTACAGTAGAACAGACACAGTCTTGTACTTATGCTGCAGTACAGACACTAATACAATTCTACAGTAGAACAGACACTAATACACATATACAGTAGAACAGACACTAATACAAATCTACAGTAGAACAGACACAGTCTTGTACATATGCTGCAGTACAGACACTAATACAAATCTACAGTAAAACAGACACAGTCATGTACTTATGCTGCAGTACAGACACTAATACACATCTACAGTAGAACAGACACAATCTTGTACTTATGCTGCAGTACAGACACTAATACAAATCTACAGTAGAACAGGGCAGGCACAGTCCTGGCCTTACTCTCTCAGACTGTAAGAGGGATTAAAGAGACATAATACTCATATGCTAAATCACTTGAAACTGATGCAGTATAACTGTAAAAAGGAAAATATC
Source organism: Bombina bombina (assembly GCF_027579735.1). Classification (NCBI taxonomy): domain Eukaryota; kingdom Metazoa; phylum Chordata; class Amphibia; order Anura; family Bombinatoridae; genus Bombina; species Bombina bombina. The sequence continues at coordinate 47,583,028 of NC_069504.1, read as the reverse complement.
ACCTGAGCATCTCTATGTAAAAAAGGAAGATATTTTACCTCACAATTTCCTCAGCTCAGCAGAGTGAGTTCTGTGTAAAAAGTTATACTCAGCTACTGCCCAGCTGCATGTAAAAAAATAATAATGAAGAAATGAACAGCAGCCAATCAGCATCAGCAGTGCTGAGGTCATGAACTCTTTTACTGTGATCTCATGAGATGTGACTTAACTCTCATGAGATTCTATAGTTAAGCTCCTTAAACTGAATAGGGAAATAACATGAGTGTGCATGAGGCTCACTCGCTTGCCTGTCCCGGGACAGGCATATTGATTTGCTGCTTAAAGTCCTTTACAATGGGGTGTGAATACTTAGGACATTTTGAGGTAAAATATCTTTTTTTTACATAGAGATGTTCAGGTGATATTTTCTAGTCTGCGTTTTACGACTTTGCTGCATTACTTTCAAGTGTTTCAACATTTGGGTATCATGGCCCTTTAAGTAAAAGAAAGAAAAAAAATATTTTCTTCTTTATGGAAGAAAGGTGTATTGTAGCACAAAAGCCTGTTTGTCAATACCTTTGCTTTGTAGCTACAGATTCTGCCTCATCCACAGAGATTTCAGGGGGATCAGATTGTAGTCAATAACTCACAGTCTCCTATCAGCTGATATGGAAAAAATAAAAACATATTTTGTGATACTGGTGTTTCCCTGTAAATGTATCTGTATCCACTGGTCTCTGGGGATCTGTAGGATTGTGATTTAGAATCATTACATTGAGACACGCCTGTCACATTTATTAATTAATTTAATTTCTTCAAAAAACATTCCTGAGCTTTAGCACTTTGTGACAATGACCACAGAAAGGGAGATTTCTTATTTATATGAAACCCTTTGGCCCCAATTTATCAAAGATGCTGCAGACCTGATCCGACACTGCCGATCAGGTCCGCAACACCTCGCTAAATGCGGAGAGCAATACGCTCTCCGCATTTAACATTGCACCAGCAGCTCACAAGAGCTGCTGGTGCAACGCCGCCCCCTGCTGACTCGCGGCCAATCGGCCGCCAGCAGGGGGTGTCAATCAACCCGATCGTATTCGATCGGGTTGATTTCCGGCGATTCCTGTCCACCTGCTCTGAGCAGGCGGACAGGGTTATGGAGCAGCGGTCTTTAGACCGCTGCTTCATAAGTTGTGTTTCTGGCGAGTCTGAAGACTCGCCAGAAACAAAGCCCTTCAAGCTCCGTACGGAGCTTAATAAATGGGCCTGTTTGTGGGAATGTTACATTAGCACAATAGGATCTACTTTAAAAATGATGAAAATGTACAAATATAAAATATAATTCTATTTTGTGGGGTTTCTTGGGGGTCAAACTTGTGAGGACTTATTCATTTCTACTAAAACAGATATAGGAGTTGCACCTAACAGCCAATGAGCATTAAAGGGACAGTAAACGTTGTGCTTAAAGCTACATAATATGTAGAATCATGATAGCTTTTGTATTTGAAGGCTAAAATTATACTTAGCTAGTTTTGCTCTTCAGTGAAGTTTAGTTAAACTAGCGCTTCACAGGCTCACTGTCTAATCACAGCTCACCTGGTCGTGACATTTAACTACATGTAGCGCGCCCCCGCTCAAGGTAAAGCTGCCGCAGGACCATAATAAATGCTATGCTTATTTTACATAATGCAGAATCATTTAACACCGTGCACAATGTTTACTGGCTTTTTTTTTAATGTTGTACACATGCATACATTTCTTGTTATTTTCAAGATGTTTAAACATTTTCACATTAAGAGAGATTTTTTTTTAATGTAGCAAAGGAAGGAAGAAGGAAGGAGAAGAAGGAAGGAATATGGGAGGAAAAGAAGGAAGGAAGGAGAAAGGAAAGAAAAGTAGGAAGGAAGGCAGGAATATTGAAAAGATGTATGGAAGAAGGAAGGAAAACAAGGAAGGAAGGAAGGAAGGAAGGAAGGAAGGAAGGAAGGAAGGAAGGAAGGAAGGAAGGAAGGAAGGAAGGAAGGAAAAGAAGGAAGGCAAAGAAGGCAGGAAAAGAAGGTAGGAAAAGAAGGAAGGAAGAATAAGAAGGAATGAAGAGAAGGAAGGATGGGAGGGAGGGAAGGAGGAAGAGAAGGATGAAGGAAAGGAAGAAAGGAAAAGAAAGAAGGAAAAGAAGGGAGGAAGGAAAAAGGAAGGTAAAGAAGGAAGGCAGGAAGATTAAAAAGAGGTATGGAAGAAGGAAGGAAAAGAAGGAAGTAAGGCAAAGAAGGTAGAAAAAGAAGGTAGGAAAAGAGGGAAGGAAGAATAAGAAGGAAGGAAGAGAAGGAAGGAAGGAATGGAGGAAGAAAGGAAGGGAGGGAGGAAGAGAAGGATGAAGGAAAGGAAGAAAGGAAAATAAAGAAGGAAAAGAAGGGATGAAGGAAAAGAAGGTAGGAAAAGAAGGAAGGAAGGAAGGAAAAGAAGGAAGGCAAAGAAGGCATGAAAAGAAGGCATGAAAAGAAGGAAGGAAGAATAAGAAGGAATGAAGAGAAGGAAGGAAGGAAATGAGGAAGGAAGGAAGGAAGGAAGGAAGGGAGGGATTGAGAGAAGGATGAAAAGATGTATGGAAGAAGGAAGGAAAACAAGGAAGGAAGGAAGGAAGGAAGGAAGGAAGGAAGGAAGGAAGGAAAAGAAGGAAGGCAAAGAAGGCAGGAAAAGAAGGAAGGAAAAGAAGGAAGGAAGAATAAGAAGGAATGAAGAGAAGGAAGGATGGGAGGGAGGGAAGGAGGAAGAGAAGGATGAAGGAAAGGAAGAAAGGAAAAGAAAGAAGGAAAAGAAGGAAGGAAGGAAAAAGGAAGGTAAAGAAGGAAGGCAGGAAGATTGAAAAGAAGTATGGAAGAAGGAAGGAAGGCAACAAAGGTAGGAAAAGGAGGTAGGAAAAGGAGGGAAGGAAGAATAAGAAGGAAGGAAGAGAAGGAAGGAAGGAAGGAATGGAGGAAGAAAGGAAGGGAGGGGGGAAGTGAAGGATGAAGGAAAGGAAGAAAGGAAAATAAAGAAGGAAAAGAGGGGAGGAAGGAAAAGAAGGAAGGAAAGAAGGAATGAAAAAAAAAGAAAGGAAGAGAAGGAAGGAAGAAAGGAAGGAAGGAGAGAGATAAAATCTCTGGTTGCTAGGGTAAACTGACAGATATGTTGGTGAGAAGGACAAGCCTTCACTTGCTGAGTATACTGTAATACTTTGTTTTAAATGCTGCAAGTAAAGTATTTCAGTACAATGTATCTTCCCTATTCTATGAGTAAGACATTGCAACTGTCTCTTTATGGTTCTTGTTACAGTCAATATCTATTCCCCACTTCAGGCGTACTGGCAGTACTCACGTATTATATGATCACATTCCCAGCTCCCACAGGTGAATAACAAGCTAATAAACAGGGCACTCTGAAATACAAGATGATGTACTCTTGTCTGGTATCCATGAAATTTATAGCCTGGCATCAAAAGAAAGTCTGCGCCAGAGATATATGGGATCCGCTGACAGTGACTCAGGCATGCACTGTGGGAAACATCCATTCTCAGGTCCTATCACTGACTTCTTATCCCAAACATAGTATGTCATAAGGAGAGGTGCTGTCAGACTCTGGAGCTTATAAATCACAAGATTTTTGTATCTAATTTGTCAGTGCACTTGCAAAATACACAAATATTGCAACATTCATTTTACAATTGAGAATTTGGATAACTATAAAACATTGTATATGTATGTGTTTGTTTGTATAAATTAGACAATGTCAAAATAACTAACAAGGTTTCCTTCATTTATTTCTACAGTTCAGTGCTTAGATGCTTTATTGTCTGTTTTATATCTGCCCTTAAAGGGATATTAAACAGATATTAATATGTTAAATAATAGTAAACATAAAAAGAATCAGTTTGTGCTAAAACAAAAACAAAAAACAACTTACTAGTTTCCTTGCTAAATGAGCAATTATAAATTCTCAGTGTAGCCACTGCCCACAGCTACATAAGAGCGCTATCATTACAAAACTTAAGTCACATGATTTTTGCAGCAAAAGGCGAATACTGAACATGGGCAATAAACTAATTGTAGCAAGCAGATAGATATCACCTCTAAACACTTCAAAGGAAAAACTGCTTTCCTGCAGGGCCCCCAGCCTCCTTGTGTGACTGTGACAGGAAGTAATGGACACTGCACAAAGTAAGTTAAAATAAAAGGAATAAAAGGTCAAATCCTTTTAAAGTAATACATAATACATATTGAAATGAATTATATTAAGTATAACCCACTGCTTATTGTTTATTTTTATTACAGCAATGAAACAATTATATCCCTTTACCTATCAGCAGCAAACTCCCAGTAGTGCACTCCTGCTT